>NW_028318511.1:600000-802500 GCF_062004578.1 Staurois parvus | reverse complement strand
CTGCAGCCACTGGGAGTGCGTGTAAAACCCTCTTGTTGCCACTGACATATGGAAGCTGTGGTATAACGAGTTAAAGTGTATGTCAACCCAAAATCTATTTTTCAGAATGTTTGGCATGCCTCATTGTATCCAGTTTATCAAAACAAATCATTTTATTATGAATATGTTGCAAAGTTTCTTGCCTGAAGATCCTGCCAGAAACAGCACTTCCTGTTTCAGGATGACAATGCCAAGTCATTGCCTCACAATTTAGTAGCAGAGTTGTCAGTATTCTGTCCGCTCTCCTTTAGTTGACCATTGGCCGATCATCAGGTCTGTGCATGGTTCTTGCAGTGTGCACATACATTGGAAAGTGTTAAATAAACCTTCCTTAAAAAACAAAATGACGACTTGCAGGTATGATTTCCTGTAGTGTGCATTCTGATTAGCTTTTCATCTTAAGAAGAATATCTGACATAGCTTGTTTTTTTTTTGTTTTTTGTTTGTGGTCGTGCATGACACCTGGTTTGGTAATCTGAAAGCTACCTCAGTGTTTCTCAACCTTTTTTCAGTCAAGACACCTTTTAAGATTATAGACAGTCCTGAGGCACCCTTTTAAATAGTGGACAGTCTTGAGGCACCCCATTCTAAAATGGGGTGCCTCAAGACTGTCCATAATTTTAACAGCGTGCCCCATTCTAAAGCGTGAAAAACTATTCTAATAATTTTGTATAATGCAGCAACATCCACACATGTAGGACACCCAACATTAGAGGTGATTTATTCTTCCAAAGCAAACACACTTTTGCACACTGGTACTGACTAGTATTCCAATGTTTCTCTTCTCCCTCAGTTTTTCTCCATCACCGAGCTAATGTGACCCCAGCACTGATGGAGAGGGGCAGGGGAGGGTCAAAATAGGATGCTGTGTAGGCCACTGACATCCTCCTTATCAACTGATGATGTCATTGCTTGTCAGGATGCCAGCGGCTAGAAGGTCATAATGGTGCACAATGAAAACCTGTGACTTTATGGAACTGTTCCACCTGCTGGCTTGTATACAAAGTTTGGGCAATTTTTAGACATTTTGCCAAGGCACCCCTGAAGGAACTTCAAGGCACCCCAGGGTGCCTGGGCATCCTGGTTGAGAAAGGCTGTGCTACCTGATCTGTTTTCACTTTGACCCTTAACTGCAACTCTGTTCCACATTTAGGCATTCTAGATTTATTGGCTACAACCCCAGGTAACTCCCAGCCCTGGCTTTACATTTGACACCATCTATACCTGGCCAAATTTGACCCTGGCTTATGACTACACTATGGGGTTGGTTACTAAAGGTAAATAGACTGTTTACTCTTCAAGAGAAGTTGCATTTTGTCATAAAATTATCCCCAGAGCTTGGAGAATGAGGTTAAGCTCCGATGATTTCTATCATCCATGCAAGCAAAAATAAATCCTTTTTTTTTTCTTTCTTGTGATTACAAAGTGAAATCTCACCACATTCACCATGGTCAGGGACAAAGTACAATTTCCCTTGCAAAGTGAACAGCCTGTTTACCTTTAGTAAATAAAACCCCCAATGTGTGGTTTCCTTGACATTGCTTGACCATTTCTCAGCCTCACACAAAATCTTATGTTGGGTAATGACCACTCTTGCCAGGTTCTGTAAGGCCCCTTTCATGCAGGCGGACCTATTGGGTCCGCCTGTCCATTTTTCAGCAGACCTGATCCATTGCTCTCTATAAAGTGACAGATATAAGTGGAAATGTGCCTGTTTACACCTGCCTGCATCCAATCCGCTTAAAAAAAACAGACGGATGGGGATGCGTTCACCACCCATCTGTCGGATCAGATGACAGTCCGATGTAATCGGACAGGTGATCTATTTACATCCGACTGCCCATAGAGGAAAGTGGGCTGTGCCCATGTCTGCTCTGCATAAGTGGAATAGGCATGGCCCTGTCATTCACCTCCTCACCGGGGGTATATATATATGCCAGATGGCTTGTAATGCAGAAAGCTGATATCAGTCTACAGTCATTGAATTGACAGCAAAGCCAGTGGGAATTCCCGGCAGCACAGAGACCTGGTAATCTGCTAAAATAAAATAGTCTCTGGCTGAAATCCACAGAGTTCCACCTGTGGAGATGACATTGCTGACTTATTTTTTGGAGTGCTTGTTCCAGGGTTGGGATTCTGATCTTTGTTTCCTTACTACCGGTATTGGTGTCTGAAGGACACCTCTTTAGAAATGGGTCAGTGAAAGCAACACGCCTATTTCTGTCTTAACATCACTGAGGATCAGAGACGCCACTACTTAATTCAAAGAAATGGCTGAAAGCCTTATTTTTTCATAAATCATTATTTTATATCACAAACTGTTACTGATTCCCACCTCACGGTCCAATTTACAGCTTTCCTCTATATACAGCTGTTGAGTCTTACAGTTTTCACCAGCCTGGAGATAAATTAATTTAACCATTTCCCATCCATGAATGTTCTCCAGCAGTTATCGGCATAGTTCCCGATCAGCTAATCACTTTCAGTGAATGCATTCAAGCTGGAGGCTTCATTAAAAACAATTAATGCCTTCAGGTGACAGATGAACAATGCTATAGCCTTCATTATCACACCTGAAAATGTTTTGTTTAAACAGTGTACTAAAGATAAGGTCTATGTACTTAAAAAAAAAAAAATTAATTATGGTTTGCCAATTATCTACAAAGTAATTGTCACATTTGATACACAAGCTGGGTTTTTAAAGGTTTGGGATCCCTGGATCACATATAATGCCCAAGAGAACATTGGTTGAACCCTGCTTTCCATATGATACCCTTCTGTAGCAATTGTACGCTACAGCTAGACCGGTCCATCAAGGATCCCCCTTCCATTTCTTCTCTTCCTTTGCTCCCAGGCTAGTCCCCTCAGTCTTCTCTTACCTCTCCACTCTTCTCATGCACCCGTTTTTCCTTTCCTCTCCCTCCTTTTCTCCTTTCGTGCTGCGATGCTCCTGGCAAGGCCCATAGAATCCTTTTTTTCTTTTTTTTCTTTTGCCTAGAAGGGCAGACAGGACTTCCTGATACTCCAGCAATGCATAGTGCACTGGCCTGTAGGAATTAAGTCATTCTTACCTGTTGCGTATAGTTTGGTTACCATTGGGTGATATTGGAATTGCTGTCTCCACTGATGTGCCAAGCCATCTGCTTTAGCTTTCCACCCTTACATGTCTCAGTTCAATGTAATCATTTCACTTTGTTATTGTGCCTCACTTTTTGTATACTGCTCTTTGCACTGTTTTTATTTTTGGAAAACCTAATAAAAAACCTTTTCTAAAACATTAACCTACTCATGCGGACAGTATGGTATCTGGGCCGTGACACCAAGCAGGCGCATATTTGCGTAACAAAAGTAAACAAACATGTGCCAAGAGCATGCATCCTGCACATTTATCGGTGCCTCGCAAGTAGTGATCGGGACCTTTAAACAAACGTGCCAAGAGCGTATGCCCTGCATGCTCACAGCACATTTACCGGCAAGGTCCCAATTATTACTTGTGATCAGGACCTTTCCAATCATTTGATCTCCAATCATGGCAGTCACATGACCCTAAACCCCTCCCACGCCGGCACCAAGGGGTAAATGACAATGACCCCTCCCTGTCCTAGGGCCCATTCTCGTGGCTGTCCGCCAGAAACAATCAGTGATTGTTGCTGATTTGAACCCTGTACAAATTAATATACTTGTAACGTTACTGAAGATTTTACCTTAATTTATTATACCAACAATTAAAATTACATCTGCAATGTTCCAGTAGCGCTAGTGTCAGGAAAGGCCTGCCCATAGTGCAGGTGAAGTTCCACAGCGCACAAATATGCGCATGCGCAGAGTTCTTGCAAGCTGAACAGATGTGCAGGCACTGGGACATAGGCGCGCGCATGCGCACTCGCACATACGGGCCTGCACCTGTCACTAATGCTGGCGCCAAAAGGGCTATTTAAACTGACTGCAGTAGTTGTCCCATTGCCGTATGGTCTTTTCCCTGCTCGTGTTCCCTGATTCCTATGATTGACTCCTAATACCAAACCAGCCTTTTCCTGATCTCTGCTTGATTGCTTCCTGCCCTGACCTCTGGCTTGTCTTTGGATTGTTCTTCTGTCTCCTCTTCTGTCTGATTGATCTTCCGTTGCTGACCTGGCCTGTGACCTGACTACTCTTCCTCCTGCCGCTGTAAGCCTGATCTGCCTGACTGATTCCGAACCCGGCTTGTCTGACCCTGCAACCTCAGCACGCTGCGCTCGAGTATCCATCCTTCCTGCACGGCTACATCAGAACCCTGCTCCCTGCCTAAAACTCATCAGCTATTACTGGACTGATCACAGGCACTCATACCCCACCGTGCCCCTGTGACCGTTGTCTCACCATCAGCAGTCCTTGAGCCGGAGTTGTTCGGGAAGCCTGCCTCTTCACGTCAGGCTCACTATCTAGGTACGTGACAGTACCATACGGCCATGTCTGAGCCTGGAAGAGGACCTTCACCTCTAGATGAAATATGTCAACACCTGGCAGCACTAACTCAAGCAGTTAAGACTCTGCAGGAAGGATATGTGCACCTGGAGTAAGGCATGCAAACCCTGGCTACACCTGCTCCTGTGTCTGCGACTCCCGCTGCCCCAGCCGCAGCCGGGGCTCCCACAGAATCTCTCGCTAATGCAGTTAGCATGATGCCACCTCCTGAACCCTGTGTACCCACTCCGCAGCAGTTCAATGGAGACCGAAGTAAGTTTAGAGCGTTCCGCAACGCATGTTAACTTTACTTCAACCTCCAGCCAAGAACCTTCTCCACAGAAACTGTTAAAGTGGGGTTCATTATTTCTCTGCTTCAAGGTGAACCGCAAGCTTGGGTCCATCGTCTGCTAGAAAGTCGTCACACACATCTATATACTATGTCCACTTTCTTTGACTCAATGGCCCAGCTATTTGATGATACACAACGGACCGCCACAGCAGAAACAGCATTACATGCACTTCAACAGGGTCGCCGAGTGGCCGAGGACTAAGTTACGGACTTGAGAGGTTGGAGTGTAAACACTAATTGGAACAACGCTGCCCTGCGTCACCAGTTCCGCTTGGGTCTGGCTTAGGGCCTCAAAGACTAACTTGCCAGAGTTGGCATACCAAATTCTCTGGAGGATTTGATCACTCTATCTATTCAGATTGATCGTCGCCTATGTGAACGCAGGTTAGAAAGGTCCAACCAAGTTCCTAGGCCTACATGGATGCAACCCAAGATTCCGGCCAAGCCTAGTCTACTTTCTAGAAATTTTGATCCTGAGACATCAGACGCACCCGAGCCCATGCAGCTTGGTCTGATTCATCCATCATTAACGCCTGAGGAACGCCAACACCGCCGAGTAAACAATCTCTGCCTGTACTGTGGAGACTCTGGCCATTATGTGCGTTCCTGCCCAGCCAAGCTGCGTAAGTGCATCTCCTTCTCTTCAGCTACTCATTCACTATTACCTACCAGCTCAACTCACATGGCTGTCCCTATTTCCTTCCAGCTTCCTGGAAGAATTGTATTGGTGACCGCAATTATTGATTCTGGGGCTTGCAGCTGCTTCATTGATCTATCCTTTGCAGCCCGGCAACACATCCCTCTGCAGCTAAAGGAACAAGGGCTTAACTTAACAAGACGGGTCTTGTATCAAATCCGGACTGGTAAATAAAGAGACCCCCCCCCACTTCTGACTACCATAACTACTCACCATCAGGAACTATTAAGCCTAGACAGATACCCTTCCTCCTCATCGACCTTATGATTGCCCGATCAATCTACTTCCAGGATCCGAAATTTCCTTTGGGTGCATCTTTCCCTTATCTGAACGGAAATTAGGAGTATAGAAGGGATATATTGAGAACCTTCAAAAAGGATTCATTCGCCCCTCTACATCCCCGGCAGGGGCGGGAATATTCTTTGTGGAAAAGGACCAATCCTTGCGGCCTTGTGGATTATCGAGAACTAAACAAAATTATGGTAAAGAACCGTTACCCCCTTCCCTTGGTTCCCGAACTCTTTCAACGACTCAAAACTGCAGTCATCTTTACGAAATTAGACTTAAGAGGAGCCTATAACTTGGTTCATATCCGGGAAGGGGATGAATGGAAAACTGCTTTTCGTACCCGATTTGGCCACTTTGAGTATTTGGTCATGCCATTCGGATTGTGCAACGTACCTGCCACCTTACAGCATTTCATTAATGATATTTTCAGAGATTACCTTGACATCTTTGTCATAGTCTATCTAGATGACATCCTAATATTTTCCACATCCTTGGAGATCCATCGAGGACATGTTAACAGTGTCTTGGGACGACTTTGTCAGCACGGACTGTATGCCAAGGCCGAGAAAGGCCTTGGCATACAGACTGATCATTTCCACTGATCATTTCCACAGCTGGAATTGAAATGGATCCACAAAAAGTCTCAGCAATCCTGGACTGGCCAGTCCCCTCAGATAAAAAGGGAATCCAACGGTTCATAGGCTTCGCCAACTTTTAATGAAAATTCTTTAAAAACGTCTCAGCCCTCATCTCACCCATTACCCAGCTCACCAAACTGGGGGTCCGTTTCCACTGGACCCCTGAAGCACAGACCGCCTTCGAAACCCTGAAGGAACTATTCACAGCTGTTCCTATTCTGAGCCATCCAGACTCCACATTGCCTTATATCCTAGAGGTAGATACATCAGAAAACGCAGTTGGGGCAGTTCTTTCCCAACGGAAAGGACTCAAAGAATTGATGCACCCAGTAGCATTTTTTTCACGGAAGCTCTCTTCGGCTGAAAGGAACTACGACATAGGGGACCGTGAGCTTCTGGCAATTAAAGTAGCCCTGGAAGAATGGAGATACCTGCTAGAAGGGGCCACACATCCGATCTTAATATATACTGATCACAAAAATCTTGAGTACTTAACGAATGCTAATGCCTTAGACCACGTCAGGCCCGGTGGACACTTTTTTTTTTTCAAGATTTACTTTCCACATTACTTATAGGCCTGGGTCCAAGAACACCAAACACGATGCACTTTCACGCATGTTTGAGGATCCAAAAGATACCCCAATACCAGACACCATTTTGCCAGCAGGGAACTTTCTGTTACTACAGACCAGCCTTTTATCCCAACTACAGAAGGCATCGGCAGGAGCATCCAGCCCACCCGGAGTTGCAGTACAAAGTAAGGATGGGCTTCTATGGAGAGGAGAACAAATTTTGGTACCCGATGAAATGCGTTGAGTTAGCGCAATGCACATTCTGGTGTCCAGATATGGTAAAAGACTGTAAAGCTTATGTAAACGCATGCACCATCTGTACCCGAAATAAAAGCACCCGAAATAAAGCCTGGGGATTGCTCAGACCTCTGCCTGTAACTGATAGACCTTGGAAGATGATATCAATGCATTTTATAGTTGAACTCCCAACTTCAGAGCGATGTACCGCCATTTTCATGGTAGTAGACCGACTATCAAAGATGGCCCATTTTTTGCCCCTGAAAAATACACAATCGCATCAAGATTCTGGAGGGCACTATGTGAAACCTTGAAGATCGAACTGTCTTTTTCTTCGGCCTATCACCCACAAACCGATGGACAGACTGAACGTACTAATCAGACCCTGGAGCAGTACATCCGGTGTTATATGTCTTTTGTCCAAGATGACTGGGTATCGCTCTTGCCCCTGGCAGAGTTCGCATACAACAACTCCAGTCATTCTGCCACCAAACAATCCCCATTTTTTGCTAATTATGGGGTTCACCCTACCTTTCTACCTGACCTTGTGCCAGAAACTTCTGCCCCTGCTGCTCAAGATACACTAAGATTTTTTTGTTATTAACAATAAATTATTACAGGAGACTGCCACAAAAGCCCAGGAGGACAACAAAAGGGTCTTCGATAGGAGAAGGGGAGAACTGATTCTGCACCCAGGAGACAAGGTCTGGCTTGCCACAACCAACCTGAAAATGGGATGTCCTTCAAGGAAGCTGGCACCTAAGTATGTGGGACCATTTCCGGTAAGACGCAAAATTAACAATGTTTCTTATGAATTAGCATTACCGGAATCCCTTATGGTGCATCCAGTTTTCTTTGTGTCATTACTAAAACCTGCAGTACCAGATCCCTCTTCTGATCGAAAGTCAAGGCCGCCTGAGCCTATAATTATTGACGGAGAGGAGGAATTTGAGGTTGAGGCTGTTGTGGACTGTAGACAAAGGAAGGGCCAGACGCAATACCTAATCAAATGGAAGGGGTATGGGCCATAGGAAAATTCATGGGAACCTGCACAGAATGTGCATGCTATGAACTTAATTCGTGAGTTTTTTCTCAGTCACTCACAGAAAAGGAGCCAATTGGGCATCTGGAGGCTGCCCATAGGGAGGGGGCAATGTCAGGAAAGGCCTGCCCATAGTGCAGGTGAAGTTCCACAGAGCACAAATATGCGCATGCGTAGAGTCCTTGCGAGCCGAACAGATGTGAAGGCAATGAGACATAGGTGCGCGCATGCGCACTCGCACAAACAGGCGTGCTCCTGTCACTAATGCTGGCACCAAAAGGGCTATTTAAACTGACTGCAGTAGTTGTCCCATTGCCGTATGGTCTTTTCCCTGCTTGTGTTCCCTGATTCCTGTGATTGACTCCTGATACCAAACCAGCCTGTTCCTGATCTCTGCTTGATTGCTTCCTGCCCTGACCTCCAGCTTGTCTTTGGATTATTTTTCTGTCTCCTCTTCTGTCTGATTGATCTTCCATTGCTGACCTGGCCTGTGACCTGACTACTCTTCCTCCTGCCGCTGTAAGCCTGATCTGCCTGATTGATTCTGAACCCGGCTTGTCTGACCCTGCATCCTCAGCACGCTACGCTCGAGTATCCATCCATCCTGCATGTCTGCATCAGAACCCTGCTCCCTGCCTACAACTCATCAGCTATTACTGGACTGATCACAGGCACTCATACCCCGCCGTGCCCCTGCGACCGTTGTCTCACCATCAGCAGTCTTTGAGCCGGAGTTGTACGGGAAGCCTGCCTCTTCACGTCAGGCTCACTATCTAGGTACATGACATCTAGTGGTGGTAACATAGCACTATGTACAAAGCAGGCAAAAAAAACCATTCCTTGCCCCTTTTGTGAATTGAGATTCAAGAGATATCACCTAGATAAGGGGAGGTATAAAGAAAAAGTTGGACAAACAGCTTTGTGTTTTGAGCCTGTTATCATATAGGCTTTTCTACATCTTTGTTTCTTCTTCAAAAACCTGCAGACATTTTTTTTTTATAATTATATTGAAAACTAGTTTTTTTTTAATTGCAAAATTATGAATTATAAACCATTCAGTAATTATAATCTAATGGATTGTGTATTAGCCTGCTATTCTCCAAGATATTTTCCTGTGTGATTAACTGAAATACATCTTCCCAGCATCAGTGTCCCCAAAAACATGTTTAAATTATTAGTTTACGTTTTACTTGACTTTTGCCAAAAGCAATCCCATACATTACAGTGCAATACTCTATTGCATCGCCTTCCACTCTCTGCCCTACAGATGGCATGGCGTACTAAATGCTGGATGCGCCACTCCAGAAGCTCATGAATGAGCACTCCGCTTCGTTCCCTACCCAAGCATGCACCGTCTGCTCTCTTTGACTCCTGCAGAACCGTGAACTGCAAGAAAGAGAGCAGAATGTGCATGTGTGGGTAGAGCATGAAGCCAAGTGCTCAAATGCAGGTTTCCAGTGTAGCGCATCCAATGCTCGGTACACCATGCCATCTGCAAGACGGAGGAGAAAAATAATGAGATGACCCACTGAGAAAATAAGCATTTTTTTTACTAAATGGAACACTGCATATGTACTGAGGATGCTGTAATGCATTGGGATTTGTTTTGGCAAAGATCAATACAGGAGAAATAACCCTTTAAAGTGTAACTAAACCCCCCCCCCAAAAAAATTGTAATCTAATACAGATTGTGTGATATGCATTCAGATGTACTGTACATAACCTAAGGTACAAAGTAAGGAACCAAGTCTTTCCTCCATCCTCCACAATTGCAAGGACCAGCATGTCGAATATGATAACTCCATACACATGATATACAGTAATATGACATTATATATAATATAGGTATTTATGCAATGGATATACGTTTTTGTTTGTTTTTAGTTGAGACACATAGCACAGATGTATCTAAGGTGATTTTTCTTTTTTTCGTTTTTGGGGCTTTTCTTACGTGCTGACCAGCTTTGAAAGTTTTTACTTGGGTTCATTTTTGTATTTTTCTGTTTTGTTTTCTGTGATGTAAAACTTTATAGTACATTAAGACTTTCTAAACCTTTCAGGAAAATTCTGTATTTTTGGAAAGGATGGAAAAAAAATCAGTTTCACCCAGGGGCGGACTGACAACTCATGGGGCCCCCGGGCAATAAGGGATCATGGGGCCCGTGTCCTTGCCCAAACTCAAAAAAGCCTATGAAAAAGGTACCAGGGGCATCTCATGGGGCCCCCTACGGACCCCAGGCCCTCGGGCAGTGCCTGGGTTTCCAAATGGCCAGTCCGCCCCTAGTTTCACCTCCTCATGGCTCTGTGCTGGTGGAGGTTATCAGAGCAGGTACATGTGAGTCTGCAGTTTATCAATAGAATAGCACAAACCAAGCCTCTTTTCCCTTTCTCTCATTGCTTTTCTTCTTTCTCTCCCTCCAACCCCACCCCTCACTCCCCACTCATGCTTCTTTAAATATAGAAATTTGTGAGATACTTGCTCTCCATCTCAGTGATTGACCCACTGTCAAGGGACACTTATCATCTATCCATCACCTTCGCATTGACCTCATTATGTTATGTATAATATTTTTGTGCTGACATCTATTGGCACCCAGAGGAACTACAATTTTGTTATTGTATTTCTGAAGTTGTACAATCCAGTTGATCTGTGGGTTTAGGTTAGTTTCCAGACCTTATATTGGGTACTAGGAGTAGAAGATCATTAACCCTTTACAATTTTTGATTTGACCAGTGAACATTTACCTATTGCATTTTAACTAGCATAACTACGTTGGATTAAACTGCTGTGTTAATTCTGTTGGAGAGTTGAGCTGTCTGTGGAGGCTGCTTATTCAGCAGGTGACCATAGTGGCTGGATGGATCGAAGTGTAAAGGAGGTTTGTCAATGCGTAAAGTAGTGCTTGAAACAGAACACCTGTGTCATCAAACGTGTTGCAGAGAAGCAGCAGGGCCTGGCAAGGAGGCACTTGATGTATGTGCCTTTTCATTACAAATAAAAATAAGGTTTAATGGTCTATTCCCAACCCCATTTTCAAAAACTCTTCCTTTTTTTGTTTTTGTTTTTTACTTCCCATCATCTCTACAGTTCCCCTATTTGGAGTCCACTCATACAAAAGCATTCTACTGGTTTCTTTATGCTTTGCTTGTTTTGCCATATCATTACCTGTTACAGGGTTTGTTCATTATCCTCCTATTGAGTGTTCTGTAATGCATTTTAATTGTTTGTTCCACTGAACGTTTTGCAGGGGCACGAGAGCCTGTTAATTTGAATGGACTCCCGTACCCCGTGACACGCAGAGAAGTACCTGCACTTCTGAAAATGCAGCCCGCACGTGAACCTCGGTTCTAGTACGGTTGTGTTTTCCAGTGTGGGCGGCGTGCCATTAGAAATAATGGCACCCGCCTGCGGTCTGCATTTCTCTGTGCAGGTGGTGCTGCGGATACGCAGCGGCACCACCCGCATAGATGTGAACGTAGCCTAAGAGTTGATATGCAATCTCATTGTACATGTCTGTACTCTTGGCTTGTTTTACTGAATAAAATCCTTGAAATATAAAGTAAGGTTTAATTATAAAACAGGTGAAAGGCAAAAATCTGACAATCTGTGCTGACTTGTGTTTTCTACTGTATAAATTCACAATTAAAGTCTAATAAATTGCTGTACTAGATATTTGTGCAATAAATACATGTCATTCTCTGGATGAGCTGGGGCAGTAATATCATGAGCTCCACCTTGTCCAATAAGAGAACACTTTTGCATTCATTGAAAATATACAAGGCTTTCTCTGAATGGCGGCAGTGCCGGGCATGTAAACCCCCCGTGGTTACTATACAGAATTACAGCCATTCATCCATGAACCTGGAAGAATGCTGCTATCATTGTAGTAGTGGCGACTACTATAGTTATTTGCAGCTTACACAAGGATAGGTCCGATATGAGGTATGCACACTTACAGTACGTTGGGCAAAGCTGGACCAGTGTAACTATGCAATAAATCTGAAGCTTGGGCATGAATTTTAACTGTTTGTCAGGAGTTTAGCTTTAAAGTACCTATTCCTTCTGTGTTCATAAAAAGCAGACCCCCAATCCTGACCCAGGGTGATGTACTCTGTACTCTGTTTGGCTTGCCGGAGCATTTGTGCTTTCTGTTTGAAGAAAGGCATAGATACTTGGATTAAAACTCTGTCCTTCCTTTCATCAGACATCCTTCTTGCCAATCATTGGGTTGGTCAATGAAGAAAAACTGAAGCGTGGAGATTTGATGGTAGGTGTTTTTACATAGATGTTTTGTACTATGTCTAGGGTGAAGCCAAGCTTATTCTAACTTTTGAGTCATCTTCTTGCCCTTTTTTACCAATTAGAATTTTCCTTACCATCTCTTTGAGTATTAAAAGGAGAATCTGAATTTTGCAGGACACATGTTTTCTTTACAGACACATTAATATTAGGCTCTCAATTGTTTTTAATTTTGTATGTGTTAACATTCAGTTGATCTTGGGACCTGTTTGAGATTTGTACATTGTAACCAGTACCCTGGACTTTCATGGGTATTAGATGCCTGTAATTAAGCAGACAGTACCAGCTGTTTCAAGTAAGCCAGCAGCAATGACATAGAAGATTCTGATTTCATTTTAGTTTCATGAAGAAATACAAAAATTTAAATTTTTTTTTTAATCTGTATTTTAATTTTTTTAAATCCACTTTCTTGAATTAAATATTGTGTTAAGCTGCAATTCAATGAGATCATTTACAAAGTATTATTGTAAAACCGTACTTGCATACAGTAAGCATAAAAAATACTTGTACAAAAGAGAATCATCAGTGGGCCAGAACCTAAGGATTGAGAAGGATGTAATAGGAGTGGATAGAGCCCTTGTTGTATTGGGGTGTTATGGCAAACATATTTTAGCCCAAAAGCCTGTGCCTAATCAGGTCTGTTTTACAAAATTTGTTGAGGAGTCTTGGTGCAAATATGTATTATTTTCAAACTTAAGATTTACATTCATTTGGTTGATCCTTTGCTTGTGCGTCAGAGAAGAGAGGTCTTTCCAGTTAATCAGAATACATTCGTGAGCTTGGACTAAAGTGCTAGTAGTAAATATTTATTATTATTATTATTACTACTACTATTATACAGGATTTATATAGCACCAACAGTTTATGCAGCGCTTTACAGAAGGGCAGACTGTACAATTACAATACAAATTAATACAGGAGGATTCAGAGGGCCTTGCTCGTTTGAGCTTACAATCTAAGAGATAGTAATGTCAATCTTTAAGTTTTTCCAAGAAAATCCTCCTCCTGGGTACTTTTGGATACCATTCATAGGAGATAGTGGCATGGAATATATGTTCTGAGATTTTACAGAACTCCAGTAGCTTACAAGTGTTGAGCAATGCCACAGCATGTGCAGGAGGTCACAATGGTTCCTTTCAAATCTGTGACAGATGGGAGTGGAAATGCTTCCCATTGTATATAGCTAACCTGGTGTTAAATGGGTAATGGTTCTTGCCAGTTTAAGCATCACTGTGGATATTGCTGTTGACATTATATATCCACTGTTCATTGTCAAGGGTGACTATATCCTGTTCCCAAAGACGTCTGTGCATGTATTTGTTTTTTTTAAATGTTCTGGTACAAATATAGAGCAGTATTTAGAAGTAAAACGTTTCAAACTATAGTTTTGCTCAGTAGATCAAAAATAAGAGAAGGGTCTAGATGTCATTTTATGGTCTCCCCTTGGGAATGGATGTATGGCACAACTGTAGAAAGCAACAAAACATATTGCATAGTAAATGGCATTGTTGCTGTAGCTGTGCATAGGACCTAAGGGTATTGTCAATCAGGTGGGACATCTTGGTAATGCCATACTATATCCACACTGTGGCGCTATCCAGCTTAGGCCAATCTAGTAAGGTGTTTGTTGTTTTTCCAAAGTGGCTGTGTGTGCTGGGGGCACGGGGGGGGAGGGGCACGCGCATGTCAGGACAGGTCTGGTCATTGGAAGAGAGCAGGCTGAGTTCCCAGCACAGCTAGAAAACTGACCACGGAGTGTTCTCCTGCTTTGTGTGGTCAGTTTTTAATAGTAAAGCAAATAGATTTGCAGGAACACCAGGGATTTCACACAAAAGAAAACAATACAGAGATAACGAGATACTTTTTCATACAAGTACATGGTATAGCAGGCATATATCAGGAATATGAAATGTTGGGTTTACATATTCTTTAAGTGGCAAAGGTTGGACTCATGTACAACTAAATATATAAAGAGGTTACTGTGAGAAAGCAGTGAGGGATTATGTTGTCTAGTCCAGCAATAGCATTGTGGATTTTCCCCAACTGTTCATAAGACCTGGAAAGCTTCCAAAGTGAATCATAATTTGCTATGGAGTCACTAGTAGCTCCCAGAAACGGCAACATGTCATCGGCAAACATGATTTCCACATCATAAGGACCATAGTAGTACCAAGCAATACTTGCATAATTGGAATAATGGAGCCTATGTGTTCAAGGGCTATTGTGTAGACTGAAACTGCTAGAAGCCAGGCCATTACCCCATAATTATGGCAATGGGGTTTGTATATAGTAAATTGACCCACTGTTTAAATTTAGGACCAAGGTAAAATGTGTCACCAGTACGAATACACTCAATTCAATTAAACTCCTTAGTGGTGCTGAGGGATCTCTGCCACAGCATTGTCAACTGGTGCCATCCCATTTTTAAGAAAGCCTCCTGATATTCATGGAGTTGAAACGGGTAGGCACCAGGCCCACCTGATCCTAATAAATAAGAGTGGTGATAACTTTGAGTCATGCTGCCAGTATTTTAGCAAGTATTTTATGTCTCTTGTTAACAAAGACACAGACCTAATATGAGTCTGGGTTCCAGTGGGTGTTGGGAATAACCACTCTAATGGTCTCAGACATAGAGGATGGTAGTGTTTGTTGCTGGAACACATCAGATTACAATTCCAGCAGCCCAACATTAAAGCAGATTCCTTCATATATATTAAATGTGGTCATATATCCTTCTCCAAAAGTTTCTAATTGTTTTACCCACATAAACGGCACCACATCTACATAACATTATATATCACACCTTTTTGGTTTGGCAATCCACAAATTGTTCTGTGTGTTCTCCCATTAGGTAACATTATAGATGCCCCCTCCAAAATCCACGCACAGTAGTCACATGATCCAAAGTACCCTTTTTCCCCCAATGTTGGATGGCCTGTCCTGAAAATGACTCCAGACAAGGCAGTCCTTGAGTGATTTAGACCTTTTTTAAATGTAATTTGGGAATATTCCCTAATATACTTGTTTATAATAGGGTCATCAGTTAATAGATGCCAATGCTTCTGTATGGCATCTCTAATTTTCTGGTATTGATTAGAAAAAGTGGCAACAATCCTGACCAGATCCTGTTGAATACCTTCACATTTTCCAAACAGCAAAGTATGCCTTGTCTGTAGTTTAGCCCTATTATAGGCCTTTTTATAGACCGTCTTTGAGTATCTCCTCCTTAATAATCTCACCCTCACAACTGCTGCTTCCTTCTCAAAAAGTTCCTCTGTGGAACAGTTGCGCCTAATCCGTAGGTTTTGAGAATACGGTATACTCCTAATTAGTGGTTGTAGATGAGCACTCCCTGCATGGAGAATGGTATTCCCTGCTGTAGGCTTTCTGTACAGTGTAGGACCCATAATCCCATCCTCCTGAATAAATAACGATATATCCAATAATTAGATATTAGGGTCATGTTGTACAGTGAATTTGAGATTATAGCTATTCTGATCTAACAATTTCATAAATGCCTCCAGGGAATCTACATCAGAGTCCCAAATCAAAAAAAATCTATATACCTGTACCAGCAAAGAATGTTGGACAGATATAATGCATAGGCCTTATCAGAGAAAAGATTGTATTCCCACTTCCCCAGGTACAGGTTCGCATAAGCTGGGGCACAACATGTCCCCATCGCCACCTCCTGTACATGGGGGTAGTGGGAACCATCAAAGGTAAACATGTTTTTGCTTAAAATGTGTTTAAGTAGACACAAAATGAAGCAATTGAAGGGAAAAGCTGCCATTTCCTTTTGATTCAGAAACCGCCCCACTGCAGATACCCCCAATGAATGAGGAATAATGCAATATAAGGCCTCCATGTCAGTGGAGACCAATAGGCAGCTAGGTGGAACTACTATGTTATCCAATTTCTAAAGCAAATCTGGAGTGTCCTGTATATATGACGGAATGGTTTGTACATAAATGTGCAAATAAGCATCCACTAACTGACTTCCCTTTTCAGTCTTCGCTCCTATTCCAGAAATAATATGCCTACCAGGCGGCTTCTCAATATTCTTACGTGTCTTAGGAAGAACATAAAAGGACGGGATCCTCAGAAAAGGCACTAACAGCTCATAGAGTACCTTTATCGATTATGGTGTTAATATATGCATCCTTCAATATCTCATCAAACTCTTTATTAAAGATCAATATAGTCTCCTCAGGGATTGGCCTATACCACTTACCACTTCTTATTAGATAGAATATTGAGACACATCTGTTCATAGTTATTATCCATCACAACCACATTACCTCCTTTTTATCTGCCATTTTTATTGTAGGAGTATTATTCTGCTGCAATCCCTCAAGTGCCTGTCATTGGGCAAAGGTTAAATTTATGGTTGGAATTACAAGTCAGATCAAGCTTTTCCATTTCTCTAGTGGTTGGGTAAGAAATGTCCAGATATTGGGGTTGGTTTGTAAAGAGGGAAATTTTAGAGGATTTTTTTTCTTCAATTTACCAGTCCTATTTTCCTTTACACATTGTGTGGAAGGGATCCCAGGATTAGACTTCATATTTTCACAATCAACTGGGGTGATTTGAGAATCAACCCCCTTATCCAATAACCATGAGCAGCCCTCATTTTCCCTTAAAAGATCCATAAGATTTTTCAGAGCCAAAAAGTCCTTAACTGTATATCCCTTCCACTTTTCCTTTTCTTGCATCTCACATTCTTTCCCTTTTCTATCTTCATTAAATAAGTATTTATATGTTGACCTACAGGCAAACAAATTAAGGTCCTTGACACATTCAAATGTGTTTGACCTAGTTGTAGGGCAAAAATTCAACCAAGCTCCAGGACCTATTTACAGGGCCTAATGTCATTGGGCACAAGGGGAAGTGGCCATGTGTACAGATGTTCATATGTGACCATTTTGACCACTGTGTGGATGCTGCTGCCCTAGATTACTGCTCATGTTGACATGTGAGTCTGTGGAGAAGGTTTCTCTTCGTAAGATTTTTGTAATAATCATAATTGTATGACTAATGTTGTGTATATGTATCTTCCAGCTAGGGCATTGGACTTCTTTGCCTCCAATTCTTTTGGGGTCCTGAGGAAGCTAATAAGCGAAACGCGTCAACCTCTGGAGGACTTAGTTGTCATAATACATAATGCTGTGATTTATTGGGCTGACTAGCCAAATACTGTTTTTTTATGGTAAATGGAAGATATGTTTCAATAAACATGTTTTATACAGTAATATGAGGTTGTCCGTTTTCTGTACTAGTAAAGTCCCATTAGTTTTTTGGGGTTTTTTTGTGGTTTTTCATATAATTTGGGACCAGACATTCTGTATGGAATTCACAAGGTCTGTCATAGCTTAATTTCATAAGAGACTTTCCGGACCTTTTGGACCTCAAGCACGTGTATCTGCATGGCTCCATTTGTTGTCATGGGACAAGTCAGACCAATTCATCTGGCACCAAAGACCAGGTTGTTCTTGGCTTGCCCATTGATATATCCCAAGAAAAGGATTTTACAGTGAGTGCAACATCCCTTTTTTGAAACATTAAGGGCTTTTTCACACCAGGGACGGACTGACCATTTGGAAACTCGGGCACTGCCCGAAGGCCCAGGGTCAGTAGGGGGCCCCATGAGATGCCCCTGGTACCTTTTTTCATTGGCTTTTTTGAGTTTGGGCAAGGACACAGGGGCCCCATGATCCCCTATTGCCTGGGGACCCCATGAGTTGTCAGTCCGCCCCTGGTTCACACAGGCGTCTGAGGGGTGATAAATGCAAGCAGGTATACCTTTACACTTAAATAGGCAATGTTTGGCCATGGTACACCCTATCAAATCCAAATGGCTGCAACAAAAATTAAGTCGCATTGGAAAGGAAGTACCACCACCAAGCCATTTAGGTATATGGGGCCATGCTGCAACCATGTGCATTGATGTGGTGGTTCATGTAAGCATGGGCTTTGTCCCACATCCAACCTATGCAGCCCGCACTGGGTACCGCCATTAGCAGGCAGATTTCTTAAGTCAGCAGCACCTGGATCTGAGTTAATGGTCTCTATACCAGGAGTTATTTGAGGACCTGTGTCACAGTGGGAGGTCTGCATGTGGACCACCTGGCTTCCAAGTTTAGCAACAAACTGGACAGCTTTTATAGGTGCAGGTATCCTTTTATGGAAACAGTGCATGCTCTGGTGGCTCCATGGAATCAGTACACATTTCTTCCCTTAAAACGTCTTCCTTGTATGCTTCATGGGATTGAGAGGGCATTCTGGTAATCAATATAGCTCCAGCGTGGCCAAGGTGGATGTATGTGACCAGATATGACTACTGGCAGACACTGCATGAACTTTTTTAGATCATGAGGATCTTGTGTCTCAAGGAGACAATACTAAAAACTAGGACTCTACTTCTCTGCAAGGTTTACTACTGTGTGTTTAATGTGTACGTTTTACTTTGAGCGATGCAAGAGGCTTTCACCCCAGGAAGTTTTAAGTGGATTAATCCTCTCCTTACAGATGGGTCTGGACCAGCATTTGGCCCGTAACACCATCAAGGGTCAGGTTGCTGTGCTTGTGAGACCAGCGAAGACTCTCCAATGTGACTTGATCAGATTTAAATTTGTTTCCTGCCTCATCATTTCTTGGTGGCTCAGACAGTCCACCATTCAGGCTTACAGTCTTACGAATAGTGTGCCATCACTTTCTGTCAAGGCACGCGCCACTGTTAATGCCTATCAGGTGGAAAGTTTAGGCCTCATCTGATAAGCTTTAGGAGGTGTTTCAGACAGCATTCAAACTGTAGACATTCTTCAGTTCTGTCAGGTTTTTTTTTTTTTTTTTTCTTTTGTGGACAAGTGTTTTGTTTGTTGCCCACCCTTCATTTTTGTACATCCTGACTGTATTGTGGTCACCATACACATTACAATCTGAACGTACAATCCTTGTACAACCAATTTTAGATGTACCAAAACTATGTAATATAAGAAACTAGCTAAGCTATCCAATCCTTCTGTATCCAATCAGCAGGCCCCTGCATTACATAGTTGTTAGATCTGAAGGAATTTGTACATTGTACTGCCTATGTCCGTCAATGTACTCCAAGCAAAGAATTTTACAGTGAGTACAACCTTCCTATTTTGAAACACTAGGGGGGTTGTTCACACAGGCCTCTGGGGGTTGGAAATTGGAGGCAGGCTTTACCACTCTCAACCACCCACCTAAAAAAGGGCATGCAGCTGTTCAGGGTTATATACATTTACACTTAAATGGGTTTGGTGGTTGCACTGCCCATCAAATGTTTGTTGGCTGCAGCAAAAATTAAGCATGTCACATTCGACAGGCAGTACCACTGCCAAACGAGACCCATTTAAGTATATGGGTGGTTCAGCCTTTTTTTGGGTTAAAACAGGCAATACGAAGGGGACATATCCCCATCCCCACTGCCTGTCTAACGAATTCCCTAATGGGTACACAGACGAAAAAAAAAATCTAGCAGAGTTTTGGAACTTTGTCTGGATTTTGTTCCTGCCTGTGTGTCCATGAGTGAGATTTCTGCTTACTTCAGGTGTTGGGTGTCAGACAGAACAGGAAGTAACTGAGCCTCACTATGAAACATAGACAGAATTTTTACAGTTTTTAGAAAAGTATGGTGATTCTATTGCAGTCCTCCTACTGAAAATGGTAGATGCCTGGCTGTGTCTGACTTCAGCATGTTTTAGTCACAGTCCCAGAACTAGCACGCAGTAAATGAGTGTCAGTAACTAGGGCAGCATTAAAGTCAAAGCATCAAAATGGCAGCCAGGGCATTTGCATTCTCAAAGGCGTGTTCAGTAATTGCACCCTCCATTAATCTCTTATGACCGTGTCCCTTTAACACCGACCAAGGGTCTAACCCTTCCAAAGCAAACAAAAATCTGCCCGTAGTTGGCCTTTAACAAAGGAAAAGGTTATTCCACTTAATGTTTCTTTGGGCCTCACATAGACATGTAATCATTACTATATCCTGCCAAATATATTCCCATCAGATGAGCAGTTTTCTCTTAGTGCGAGGTGCTGAAATTTGGACCATTGCATACTTCTCAACAGTCCTGGATTGTGTGGGACTGTCCTGCATTTTCAGCCTAGTCCCACAATTCTCTGTACAGAGGCTTTGTACCTCATCCAGCACATGCAGCCCGCACTGGGTACCGCCATTCAGCAGGTGCCCGCATGGTCAGAATTTTTATTTTTGTTTTTCTGGTGGCTCTATGCACATCCACCACCTGGGGAGCACTCAGCAATGGTGGTGATAGATGGACTTCCAGGTAGACACTGACTGATAGCAGTGCTGCTGGCTCTCCAGTGCTTCCTTCAACAACCCCCCATCCCCCTTAGTTGCTGGGATGTTGGCGGACTAAATTTCCTAGCCATACAAGTGAATGACCATATGCAGCCATACTCTTGTAAACACCAATTCATTTACTTGTGCATGCATGTACAGCCCAGTTTCCAAATAAGAAACTTCTGCATTCAGGAAACCCAGTGTTATTTAGCCCTGTGTGCTTGATACTTATGAGCGTAATAAAGCCTCATTCTGAATGGAAACTAATTACATAATTGCCCAAACTCGCATTCCTACTAAGGCTGGGTTCACATCTCTCTGCTTCAGCTGCTATGCATTTTGTTTGTTCTTTAGCATGCATTTTTAGCGCATTTTCCACTCATTTTTTACATGCGTTTTTAAAAACTTTTTTTGCATTTTTTTTTTCCATAGACTTCAATTGGGCCAGAAAATGCAGTTAAATGCATAAAATATCGCACAGGCCTCATGCAGCACACAGATGTGAACGACTTCATTCGGAAAAAAATAAATTTTTATGACTCATGCATTTTTATGTGATGCAAATAAAAGCACACAGGTGTGAACCAGGCCTAAACATTTTTGCCAGGGGTTGTACTAAAAAATGTATTAAGACCAAGCAAAAAAAGTATGGAATCACCACTTTGGAAAATGTTCATTTAATTGTGTTAAAACATTTTTTTTTTTAGGTACTTGTATATCACCATGAGTTTACACAGCACTTTACATACATATATTGTACATTTACATCAGTCCCTAACCCTCAAGAAGTGTACAATCTAAGGTCCCTAACTCACATTCATACTTGCACATACTAGGGCCAATTTGGACAGTATCAGATTAGCCTTATGTCTTTGGAATGTGGGAGGAAACCAGAGTACCAGAGGAAACCTGCACAGGGAGAACAATGAAACTCCAGGAAGGTGGTGCCGTAGTTGGGATTGAAACCAGCGACCCTAGTGCTGCCAGGCGGAAGTGTTAATCATTATGCTACTGTGCTGCCCAGACATGCACAAGTTTATATTGAGATTGGACGCTTTCTTGATATGTATCTCGCCATAGGGCAAAAGCCGTGAAAACTTTCTTCATGAGAGGACATATAATGCCAATGGCATGGCCTGCAAATAGTCCGGACCTCAATCCAATTGAAAATCTATGATGGAAATTAAAGAGAATGGTCTATGACAAGGCTCCAACCTGCAAAGCCGATCTGGCAACTGCAATAAGAGAAAGTTGGAGCCAGATAGGTAAATCCACGGCTCAGAGAATCCAAGCTGCTATAAAAGCCAGAGGTGGTGCAACAAAGTACTAGTGGTGTACTGTAGTGGGTTTTTTTTTTCATGATTCCATTATATCTTCCTCTAGAATTGAGTGATTCCATTTTTCTAATCTGCAAAAACAGTTGCAACTGACTACAGTTTTCTTTTTTTATTTTATACGTGTTTCTTAAAGCCAGAAGGTTGGATTGTTAAATGAAAATAGTTTTGAAGCATGTCTGTAATTGGGGTTTTTTTTTGTTTTTTTTCTACACAAACAATTGAATGAACATTTTCCAAGAGTGGTGATTCCATACTTTTTGCCTGGAGTTGTAATCACTATTCTGATACTCAGTGTGTTTTGTAAGACTGCCACCTAGTGACACTTTAAATGGCCACTAAAAGCCAAACCATAAAAAAAATATATTGCAAACTATCATCTGATAATATCTGTTTGCTCATACCTCGATGTTCTGACTCTGCTGTTATAAAGTATTTATAAACTGCCTTGATCCCATGTCATCCTTGCCTAGGCCCAGTCAACATCAACCTCTCTTTGGTGAAGATTAAAGAAATGGGAGCAGGTGCCTGTCAAAGAAAGGTACTCGCTCCCCAATAAAAAAAGGTTTTAAAAAGCGCTGTGATTTAGATATTTCTGCTGTAAGGGAAAAAGCCATATAGATGGCGTGTAGAAGATGCATTTATAAGATAAAATAACTGTAAGTAAAAATCATTTACAAATTGTAATCACCAAATGTAGCCACAAATCCACTGCTCAAAAAATTAAAGGAACATTTTTTAATCAGAGTATAGCATCAAGTCAGTTCAACTCCTGGGACATTGATCTGGTCAATTAAGTAGCAGAGGGGGTTGTTAATCAGTTTCAGCTGCTTTGGTGTTAATGAAATGAACAGGTGCACTAGATGAGTAACAATGAGACGACCCCCAAAACAGGAATGGTTTTACAGGTGGAGGCCACTGACATTTTT
This sequence comes from Staurois parvus, assembly GCF_062004578.1. Lineage (NCBI taxonomy): Eukaryota > Metazoa > Chordata > Amphibia > Anura > Ranidae > Staurois > Staurois parvus. Next base: position 779,297 of record NW_028318511.1, on the reverse strand, counting down.
TTCCCTACTTTTCTGACTGTTTTTCACTAGTTTTGGCTAAGGTCAGTGCCACTACTGGTAACATGAAGCGACACCTGGACCCTACAGAGGTTGCACAGGCAGTCTAACTCCTCCAGGATGGCACATCAATACTTGCCATTGCCAGAAGGTTTGCTGTGTCTCCAAGCACAGTCTCAAGAGCATGGAGGAGATTCCAGGAGACAGGCAGTTACTCTAGGAGAGCTGAACAGGGCCGTAGAAGGTCCTTAACCCATCAGAAGGATCAGTATCTGCTCCTTTGTGCAAGGAGGAACAGGATGAGCCCTGCCAGAGCCCTACAAAATGACCTCCAGCAGGCCACTGGTGTGAATGTCTCTGACCAAACAATCAGAAACAGACTTCATGATAGGGGTCTGAGGGCCCAGTATCCTCTAGTGGGCCCTGTGCTCATTGCCTGTCTCCATAGAGCTTGATTGGCATTTGCCATTGCACACCAGAATTGCCAGGTCCACTTCTGGCACAATGTGCTTTTCACAGATGAGAGCAGGTTCACCCTGAGCACTTGTGACAGACGTGAAAGGGTCTGGAGAAGCCCTGGAGAACATTATGCTGTCTGCAATATTGTTCAGCATGACCGTTTTGGTGGTGGGTCAGTGATGGTCTGGGAAGGCATATCCATGGAGGGACGCACAGACCTCTACAGGCTAGACAATGGCACCCTGACTGCCATTAGGTATTGGGATGAAATCCTTGGATTCATTGTCAGACCCTATGCTGGTGTAGTGGGTCCTGGGTTCCTCCTGGTGCCCAGTAATGCCTGGCCTCATGTGGTGAGAGTATGCAGGCAGTTCCTGGAGGATGAAGGAATTGATACCACTGAATGGCCCCCACCCTCACCTGACCTAAATCCAATAGAACACCTCTGGGATATCATGTTTTGGTCCATCTGACGCCGCCAGTTTGCACCTCAGACTGTCCAGGAGCTCAGTGATGCCCTGGTCCAGATCTGGGAGGAAATTCCCCAAGACACAATCCATCGTCTCATTAGGAGAATGCCCTGACATTGTCAGGCATGCATACAAGCACGTGTGGGCCATACAAACTACTGAGTACCATTTTGAGTTGCTGCAATTAAATTTCAGCAAAATGGACTAGCCTGCTGCATCATTTTTTCACTTTGATTTTCAGGGTGTCTTTAAATTCAGTCCGCTGTAATTTGATCATTTTTCATTTCCATCAAACGATGGGGCATCCTTACGTTCCCAACACATTACCCAGTCCATATCCATATAGATATCCAGCATGATATTTTTCCCTGTTGAGATCTGATGTGTTTTCAAAATGTTCCTTTAATTTTTTTGAGCATTCTACATGATGTATGAGCCACACATGGTAAGCCTCAGTTCACATATATGTGGTGCAGGAAATGCAAATCCTGTGCAGTTCTGGAATTGCATTGAAATCGTACCACGTTCATGCAATCTGCTCGTGGTGTCAATGTTAAATTAACGACACCCCAAAACAGGTCGCAAAACGCAGTGCGATTGCCTGAATCAGGTTGCATGAGTGTGCACACCCATTTGATCTGATTCTGATATGGAAAAAACAAAAAGATGCCTGCACCTTTTTTCCTGCTGGTGTAGTGCATTTTTGAGCCTATATAAAATGAATGGGCTCAAATCGCACTTCAAAGAGTCACATGTGATTAGATAGGAATTGCATCACATTCCAATTCAAAATCACATGTAGTGTCCTGCACCGCACAAGTGTGAACCCAAGCTACAGGGTCTGAGAAGATTATTGCAGTATGTAAATCTCTCACTAGTCTCTGAACACATGTAGGAGCCGCCAAAACGTGCATGTGGCCAAAAATGTGGGTGCCGCTTTACAGTTTATGTCTTGCAGTGTTGCAATATTCCCCCATTCTTTCTATGTTTTAGACATAAGGGGTACAACGAAGAGAACATGGAAGTTAAAGGCTCATTATTGATGATAGTGAGCGTAAAATAAGACCCATCAATGATGAAAAAGTAAAATATGTCCCATCATTAGTATAAGTGAAAGTAAAATGAGCCCCATCACTGTGTCATTTGGAATAATTTAGCCCCATTGTTGGTGTCATTGGAAAAAAAGTATGTCCATATGTTGTCAGTGGAAGAAAGACACTTAGTTTGCATTGGCGTTCAGTGCTTACCCACCTGATCACATGCTCCTGTACCACTGCAGTACGTTTTACAATAAAAGTTGTATTCATTTTATTTGTGCTCTGCCAGCTTCAGCTTTGGAAGTTCAGAGCTGGCAAGAGTGCAATAAAAATTAATAAACTCAAGAAAAAAAAGTCAGGAGTAGACCTGATAAGTCACATGAAAAGCTGTTCTCCCATAACTAGAGGTACGTTTTTTCATTTTGATTTGTTTTCAGATGAAAATTTCATTTTCAGAAATTCAGATGTATATGAATCTCCGAATGGACATAGTAAGGAATGTCAATGAATCCAGAAAAAATATGCATATGTTTCATTCGGGTGATGTCACATGATGCGACCCCATAGGGAAATTAATTACATTTTCAAATTTGTTCATTAATTCAGATTTGGATAATGAATGGATCCAAATTTTGTCCCATTCATGTATTCAGATGCACATGATGCCAGTTGATATTGTTCAATCAGCTCATGCCATTTCTCCTGGTGGGTTGGACTAGCAATTGAAAATATAAAATCCTTCTGATTCAAATCTATTCGATGTGATAAGATATCAAATATACTGTATAGCAAGCTTATGAAAAAACTGCAAAATTATTTTGAGTCATCCCGGACCAGAGAATATACGAAACGAATGCTGAAGATTTCGAAAAACGAATTGGGCCAACATGACGAATCAAAATTCTTCAATGAGCAAATGTATACAAAATGAAATGAAAATTTCAGTCTACCCATAACAGAGTTCTCTGTAGTGATAAGCAGAGTAAACTATCACAGGCTCCAAACGGCAGCTTACATTTTATAAATGGGCTATAAATTGCAGACTGTAGTGTGTACAGTCCTTTGGAGTATAACACAGAATGGATAACATATTCCTCTCTCTCTGTTTTTATAAATGTAATTCGGCCACATATGTTCGCAATATCCAGCAAGGCACACTGCAGAAATTGCATTCTCAACTTGTCACTTGCACTTCAGTAACTATAATAAATGTGCTCCTGTGTCTATGCTGTTTACTTTGCATTGGCCAAACTTTCCTTGAGATAAGCATCAGATTAAATGAACAGAAAAGTGTTATCTGTGGCTTTACACAAAAGAGAACAAAGTTAGTAAAAAGTAGGACAAAGGTGAAATTGATAAGACATGACAATGATACTGAGGTCCCAAATACTTCAGAGAATTGAATCAATCTGTAATAGAACCAAGCTGGCTTGTGCTAGAACAAACTGATATATCATCTAAACACACGCTGAAAACACAATTGTTGTCTGAAGGGCCTTACTATTGATTTCTTGCCAAAATGTATTCTGTAAGTGCTTATCTGTGTGTCTGTTCCTTATTTTTTTGGATGAGTATCCTTCTCTTCATCTACATTGACCCCTTGTACTATGTTCTGACTGCTTCTCTTCAGTGCAGTATTAGGACCAGCTATATCACACCTAGCTTTTCAGCATCATAGGGCACTGAGATGATCATGAGGTCTGATGAACCCCAAACTGAGTGAGAAAAGTGGGGAAGTTATAATGAACACAGTGCACCCTCATTTCTCCAAAATGCACAAGTCAGCTTCAAACAATTGTCCCATTTTATATCCCCTGGCTGTAGCATAGAAGGTGACAACTTTAAAAAGCTACAGACCAGACCAAAGCACCCTTCAAAAATGAAACCACACAGACACATTATTTCAGTTACACCACCTGTAACATAAGTCTACAAAGTAAGTCTTCCAAGAGCTATGCAGCAGGATGTCAAATGTTCCTCCCTTAAACCAGAGTATGATATTCGCTGTCATAAATAGCCAATGGTTTGTGCAAAGACTCATTCTGAGTCTGTTTTTTGTAACCTGAGCTTGGACTGCCAGAGCCAGCTCCTATGCATAACTAATAATTCCTTCTATATTAAAATGATATTCATAAAATGTGGTGGCACTAATTTACAATAAATATACAATTAGGTAGACACCAAACATACCTATATTACTAGGATCAGAAGGATAATAAATAATAACAGATCTCCTAAGCAGAATATGCAAAGGATATATATTATATTTGGTTTCTATCAAATGGTAATTTTATTTTGTTTAATAATATGTTGGTTGTTGAATTTTGAAACCTTATCATCTGAAAATATAAATGTAGTTTAAAAAGTTGACATTAAAGGAGTATCCGTTGGAGCATCATAAACACCACAACACCCCTTCAGCACATCCCTCGGACCTTTTTGATTGGTTGTATTATTTCTGTAAACGTCCTCTTCAGAGACCAAAAAAAAGATGGCTGGAGCTTAGTAGTTCTTGTCTCTCTTAAAACTATAAAGGAATTTTAGGAGTCATTCATAGGAGCCAGAGACTCTGATATATTGGACATACTCTGCCAACAAACTACTCTACTGTTAAGTGCTTTTCAATTTTTTTAAATCAGTTTATTTTACTGTTGCTTGTTGTCTGTATTGGTAATGTATTTTCTCTAAATATGTTATTGCGCTGTCTATATTTTCTTTTCATTAAAACAATATTTTAAATTAATATGTCAATATAAAAAGGTATTGCGCTAAGGGTGAACAACATAAACCGAACAATATATAGAAAGCATAATAAAAATAAAGACTCAGCGAGTGCTCAATAAAAGAAGCAGCTATTACACTAAAAGGAAAACCATATGCCTTCAAAGAAATAAATAAAATATTGTGCAGCGCTAAAAATACCAAGAATAAATAAACTGGATGAACTGTGATTACATCCACTTGAACTTTCACTTTTACTTATTGAATTATCAGAACAACTCATTAACGCACATATTTGAATCAACTATCTGATGCCCTTTTGATTCATTTAAGATATATTTATTCTTGGTATTTTTAGCGCTGCACAATATTTTATTCAATATATAGAAAGCAAAATAAAGTGTACTAATTAAATAGATAATGACAGTCCATCTGGGACCCTGAAGTGCTCAAAGTCCTCAAATGTGAAAGATAATTGCAAAACAGTCTCTGTGAATGAAGAAATTCTCTCAAAGTGCAAATAATCAAAAAATTCTTCTTCATTCCAACCAGAAATCACCAATGTGAGTGGCCACCAGTGTGTAGGGCAAACTGGAGGCTTACCAGATCACCAGACCCCTTATTACAGGAGGTCGGGTTAAGCTCAATGCGAATAAGGTTCCGTCAGTCAGATGGACTATACTGAGACCCACCGCTCCACGCCAACCATTCCAGGTTAAAGATCAGTGTTGGCTCATAAAAGATAATAAAGAGGTGCCTCTCATAGTGTATTATCTCCAGTAATTTTATTAGAACAAGACAAGATTGCACTTACAACAGCGCTGAAGTAACAGTTATCACTCGCTATGTTTGGGTGTTCCAAGATGGCGGACGATGTGATGACGACAGAACAGAGGCTCCACCAATGTGTTTCATCATAAAAAGACCTCTTCCGGGGCTAGGTAACCACCCTCCTCCATTGCGTTTTATATAGACAATAGCCAAGCCTCGATTTGGAATGAACCAATTCAGCATTATGGAAACCTGATGAAAAAATCACTTTCGGGATTAGCAAATGTTAAACAAATGAAGAGCAATGCTAACCAAACCTCCTTCTGATGGTTAGATATACAATCTCATAAACCGATTGCTAATGTGGCCAAAAACTAATATTGAAGATTAACACTGTTTCCACATCGAAGGCTTTCCTATAATTCACCAATTTGGCGGAGTAATACATTTAAACTAAACTAGTGTATATATTAATTCATGGGATATGCCAAATCGATGGTAATGGACAATTAGACCTTGTATGCACCAAGGCACCATCTAGTGATGACTAATCGCTAAACAAGTGACATGATAAATTAAAATTAATATAAAAATTACATAAAGAAATTACATTAAACAAAAACTATTTAAAAATCACAAAATAAATCAATCTGTTTAAAATGCCAAAGAGACTTACAATTAAATAAATAAAATAAATGAATAAAATACCAAAGCTGTATAATCAACCCATATTCATGTTCCCATCTGGGTATAAAACTTGGGTGGAAAGGGAGATCATATATGACAGAAACCAAATATTATAGGGGCATGGATGAACAATCAGGATTTATTAATGAAGGCATTAATGTCCCAATCAAAGTTTAATCCAAACAACACATAGCATTTAACACTATGAATCCATTTGGTCTCAAGTTTGGAAATGTCTCTCCTAAAGGCACTCTCTCACCAGTGGTGGATGAATTTATTGATCCCCAAAAAGAGAGTGCCCCTGGGATCCTTATGTTTCATAGCATAATGTCTAGAGACACTATGTCCTTTAAAGCCTCTCTTAATATTCCCTATGTGTTCTCCCAATCAAATTTGTGGTGGTGGTCCCGTACCCTATATATTAGAGACCACAAGGGCATTGTAAAAGATAAACCTTAGAGGTAGTAAAGGTGATAAAGGGTTTAATAGAATGGTTTCTAGAGGTGGCCGTGGACACAGAAGACGTAACTCTTCTATGTGCACATTTTTTAATTTGGCACACTGTGTACCTCTTTCATTTATAAAAGCCCTTGTTTCCTGGAAGAAGTGAGTGTTGCAAGGGGGAGGGGTCATAAACATTGGGAGCAACTAAATTACGCAATGGTGGTATCCCACAGAAGATGACTTGTGGTTTTTCAGGTAAAAAGGGTCCCAATATTCTATCATTACACAATGTGCCAATGCTTATTCAAAATCCTTTTTAAAGCGTGATGATGTATCGAATAGGTGGTAAATTTAACAGGTAAATTTAATATCCTCATCATGACCCAATTTTTATTTTTTATAGATCTTGTCTATTCATTCTCATAACTGATTCTATATCTGCATTAAGATTGTCCAATTCATAACCCTTCTCTAGGAATCCTATTTTTCAACGTTTTTGCATGTGATGAATAGTCCTCAAGATTAGTACAATTCCTCCTTAAATGTAAGAATTGACTTTGTGGAATCGATTTGAGCCGTGGAATCGATTTGAGCCATGGTTTATAATGGCAACTACTATCCATAGGGATGTATGCTTTTCGATCCACAGATTTGAGAAAAGTTGAAGTGGTGAAGCTGTCACACCTTCTGGATATCTTCAGACCTAAAAAATGAATTTCTGTTTGACCGGCCTCATATTCTAATCTAATGCCTCGCTCATTCATATTCAAAGAGGCCATAAAGTCACATAAAGATTCGTAAGAGCCATGCCAAAGGAGGAGGATGTCATCGATGTACCTCGCCCACAGCTTCAATTGCTGAGGGCGAGTAACACCCATGACATCCTCCTACCATCTTGTTATGAAAAGATTGGCTAAACTGGGAGCATATTGAGCTCCCATGGCTACTCCTCTCTTCTGAAGATAGTACTATTCACCAAACCAAAAATAGTTATGGGATGCTGCATATTTTAACAGATCCATTATGAAAGACTTTCGAAAGGAAGGCAAATCCGACCCATTGGTTAAGTAATGTTCAACAGCTTCCAATCCTAAATCATGTCGTATAATGGTATAAAGTGATGATACATCAGCAGTAGCCATCCAACCCTCACTATTAAAAGTCTGTTCACTTAATAAATTGATGAGCTGTTTAGTATCCTTAAGATATGAAGGAATATTCTTCACTAAGGATTACAAGAAGTTATCAATGTACTTCCCAGTCTTTGAAGTGCTAGAATGAATACCACTCACTATGGGACGTCCTGGAGGGTTAACAATATCTTTATGTATCTTAGGTAAGTAGTATATAACTGGAGTACGTTGTGCCAATGGGCTTTTTTGTCCAATATAACTTGTCCATGCCCCCTATTCACACTTTACTCCAACTCCCGTTTAAATCTTCCTACTGGGTTTTTTTTCAGCAGTGTATAAGTATCCCTATCGCTAAAAATCTTATCCATTCCTTTAATATAAGAACTCTTATCCAAAACAATAATCCCTCCACCCTTGTCAGCTGGTCTCACTACAAGATCCTTATCTTCACATAATTGTTGTATCCCTGTCAAGGTCCTACCTTATCTCTGAGGTTTTGTTACTCCATGTGCTGGCGTCCATCTTGGATTCTGCTGTGCATGGTGGGAATCCTTTTATGCCTTCAGGTCTCTGAGGTCCATCCCCCAGAGGGGTGTGGCTGATGACATATAAGCCTGTGGCCCGCACATGCTCTTTGCACTTGTGTCTTTGTCTTCCTACAGCTCTGTGTATACGCTCGTGACTCTTCTGGTATCTGACTCGGTTTGTGATTAAGACCATTCTCTGTGTTTTCCTTCGATCTGACCTTCCGTTGCTGAACCTGGCCCGTGACCTGTGATTCTTTGTCTACTGTTCTGTACCGTTTAGTCCCAGCTTGCCTGACTACGCTATTGTCATTCTCACCAGCTACACGCCATTGGCGGCGGCCATTACCGCAGCCGGGGTGTCTCGGGGGCCACGACCTGGTCCCTGACTGCATCAAGTCCATCCCCACCATCAGGGGCCCTGGTGAAGGGCAGCCTGGGACTTAGACTCCGCGCCCTGAGGGACTTCGGTCTGTTGGTGGTGGTTGTCGTCAGCCAGTGCGTTACCCTGCCACTAGGCCTACCTGTCCGTTCCACAGCCCCGCCCTGACAATCCCTCTCTCAAGTTTCAATTGGGGCCTGGGTTTTTTTACCTTTAATTCCTCAAGGTCTTTGGAGGACCACATCCCTAAATACTTTAATGGAAGAAGCAGTCCCACCTGGAGGGTTAAGGAAGGAAGCATTACTCAGACCCGTATGCTGAAAAACAGTATGAACATTTGAGTTGGAGATATAGGGATTATTAATAAAATACCTCTTAATGTTAATTTTATATATAAATGTATGTACGTCAATAAAGGCATGATATTTAGTCAAGCCTTTATTTGGGACATAATTGAGACCCCTATCCAAAATCAAAATGTCTGAATCTGTCAATTGTTTAGAACTCAAATGGAAAATACCTTCACTTTTTATACTCTTGTTTTTTTAGGGTACTGTTTCCTCCCCCCTCTGACACCTCTCCTCATTCTGTTTGTCTTATGATGCCTTGGTTGCTCTGATGAAAACTCCTTTGAGTCCAGGGGGTTCAGTGTATACATAGCCCCTCTCATTAGGATTTCTATTTGTCGGGGGGTAAGTTATCCTCTCCCGTCCTCCCACTCTTGGAGAAAAAAAAATGTGATGTGATTTTTAAATTGTTTTTTTTTGTTTAATGTAATTTCTTTTTTATGTATTTTTTATACTAATTTTAATTTATCATGTCACTTGTTTAGCGATTAGACATCACTAGATGGCGCCTTGGTGCATATAAGGTCTAATTGTCCATTACCATTGATTTGGAATATCACATGAATTAATATATACACTAGTATAGTTTAAATTTATTAATCTGCCAAATTGGTGAATTATAGGAAAGCATTCTTCAATGTGGAAACAGTGTTAATCTTCATTATTAGTTTTTGGCCACTGTAAGTGAATTCCCGTTAGACGACTGGTGAATAGACGTGCGCATGTGCACAGAAATTCACGATCACGCACGTGCACATGCACGGTGAAGATTGGTGCCAGACGGACTATTTAAGAGCTGCCTCTGCCTGTGCGGAGTGCTGACTGGTCTTCAGCTGTTCCCTGTTTCCTGCTCGTTCCTATGTGATTTCCTTGTTGCTGACCCAGCTTGTTCCTTACCTGACTCTGTTTACTCTCCTGCTTGATACTGGTTCCTGACTTTGGCTCTGCTCCTGACTTTGGCTTGTTTATGATTTGGTACCTCGCTGTCCGCCCGTTGATGACCCCGGCTATTCCTATGACATTGCTCCTGTCTCCCATCCCAGCTTCCTGCCTTGCTCTGGTGCACACCTGGCGACCTACCATACCAGCGCTGCATAACACTACTGCTCCTGAATCGGAGGTTCATCAGTCTTCCAAAGTCTCCAACTGCAAGAGCTGCAAACAACATCTGCTGGCGCTCTTGTCCCCCTGGTCCCTAGACACCCTCTGTTCCACTTCCAGTGGGGTCAGGGCTAGTGACACGAGTGAGGCCGACCTCGTCATTTCAGTCTCCAATCAGATACGTGGCAGCCACATTAGCAATTGGTTTATGAGATTGTATATCTAACCATCAGAAGGAGGCTTGGTTAGCATTGCTCTTCATTTAACATTTGCTAATCCCGGAAGTGATATTTCATCTGGTTTCCATAATGCTGAATTGGTTAATTTCACATCAAGGCTTGGCTGTTGTCTGTATAAACTCAGTGGTGGAGAGTGGTCTCCTAGCAACGCATCGGTGGAGCCTCCGTTCTCATATTGCGTTGTCCGCCATCTTGGAACACCCAAACATAGCGATGGATAACTGTTACTTCAGCGCTGTTATAAGTGCAATCTTGTCTTGTTCTAATAAAATTACTGGAGATAATACACTATGAGAGGCACCTCTTTGTTATCTTTTATGAGTCAATACTGATCTCCAACCCAGAATGGTTGGAGTGGAGCGGTGGGTCTCAGTATAGTCCATCTGCCTGAGGGAGCCTTATTCGCATTGAGCCTAATCCAACCTCCTGTAATAAGGGGTCTGGTGATCTGGTAAGCCTCCAATTTGCCCTACATGGTGATGGGCACTCACATGGGTGACTTCTGGTTGGAATGAAGAATACATTTTTTTTTATTTGCACTTTGAGAGAATTTCTTCATTCACAGAGACTGTTTTGCAATTATCTTTCACATTTGAGCACTTCAGGGTCCCGTATGGACTGTCATTATCTATTTATTTAGTACACTTTATATATTGTTTGGTTTATGTTGTTCACCCTTAGCGCAATACCTGTATATAGTTACTCCCTTTTTTTGGGTGAGTTTTTGCTGCTTTGTGGGGTTGTGGATGTGTGACATTTGCACAAGTTTTACTTTAATTTTCATTTTAAATTAATATGTTGAATGTCTTAATGCTCTAAATCATAAATTAAATAATCACTGCCTCTTTCAAGAAAGCCACCATACTTTAGATTCATTTACATTCCTATCTGGGTGGGGCAGAGAGTGTCAGACATTTCACAAAGGTAAGAATTGCTACAGCTGTGAACAATGTATGTAAACACATGGTTGGTAGTCATTGATGTATGTAAAGGGTTCAAAATAAAAAGGTTTTCCTTTAATTCTATTTTAGGGCACTGTGTGTAAAAGAGAGGCATATGAAGCTCTGTGTGTAAAAAAAAAACAAAAAAACAGAGGCATGAGGCACTATGGGTAAAATTGAGCCATATGGGGTATGGTTTGTAAAAGAGTACACTGTGTTACATGCAAAGTCTCATACCTCTATGTGTAAAACAGAAGGAAAGGCACAGATAGGTATGAGGTCCTGAACTGATTGTAAGAGAGAAGCATGAAGGAGGGGCATGAGGCACTGTGTATAACAAAGAGGAATGAGGTACAGCAAGTAATAGGCTAGGGGCACTGTCAGGAATGGACTGGCCAGCAATAGTGGGACTCACCTGCCTTGTGAGCTGCAGTACCAGGGCTGGCCAGCGGGTGCTCCCAGCAATCAGAGACTCAACCTTGCAGCCAGTCAAACACCTAGAACTAATTATACTGGTGTATTTAAGGGACATTCAGACCTGCAGACTCTGCCTTGGTGTTGTGTTTTTCCTGGGCCCTGTATCTTGTTCCTGCATCCTGCTCCTGTTCCTGACCCGGCTTGATTCTGACCTCTGCTGACTTCTCCTGTTCTGATCCCTGGCTTGTGACCCCGACCATTCTCTGCCTGACCCCCTGTACCTACTTTCCTGTTAGTTGCTGTACCCTGCTCGTGACCTGACTATTCTCCGCTTGCTCCCCCTGTACCTACCTGCCCGATTGATATTGACCCGGCCTGCCTGACGACGCTTGCACTGTATGTACTGTTATCTGTGGGTGGTTTGGTTTGGTTCGTTTGCACTGTGTTATGTTTTAGTATTGCACTGCGTTTATGTTTGTATTGTTAGCGTTAATAAATTGTTTATAACTTAACTTAAGTCTGCGTTTCCCTGCGTCAGTCACACACCTCTGGTCATACCCGGGAGCTCTGACATTACACCAAGGCCAATCCTGACCAGAAGTGGCTGCACAGGGAAGCCATCTTGGTTTGTTGATGGGAAGGATGGATCTGGATGAGGTTGCGTATTTATATCTGCTAGTGTTTGATGACAGGGAGTATGCTTATCAAACTCTGAAGGAGTATACCCGGGATGAACTGCTAGAATGTATACGGCTCGCTCATGTTCTAGTAGATCAGGGCACAGAGTTCTCTGAGGTGCAGCCATTGATTGAGGTTTGTGCTGAGTTGGTTTCATCTGGTACCCCCGAATGCAGGGATGAATTTTTGCCACCATTTAGTGCAGACCAGGTAGAGTCCCTGGTATGGTTATTAGAGGATGATGTGGGTTACTTTCTGGAGCGTTATTCCACATGTTCACCACAGGTACTAAGAGATTGTATAAACGCAGTGCAGTCTTTGGTCAGACAGGCTTTGTGTAAGCTCAGCTTTGTTCAACCCATACTGCAGACATGGACAGATTTGTTACACCCAGCCTCAGTCAGCTTACAAAGACCCAGTCCTGCTTCTAATCTATCTCCTCAAAGCTCTACTCCTGTATTCCCAACAGCTCCTCCAGTTACAGCCCAGTATACTTGGCTATCTACCGCATGTCAGTACCCTGTTCCCACTCGCTGCACCTATCCTGCCTTTAACCCTGTAAAGAAGCCCTCTGTAGCGACTGTTCCTTCCCCTGTTCCATCCTCCAGCTCTTCTCTGTCTCCAGCTGCTCCATTCATTTGCAGACCTGCGTTTACTTGTAGTGCCCCAGTAGTTAAAACCAGAAAAAAGCGAAAATTCTTTCCAACCAGTACCATCCTGCCAGTATCCAAACCGGTGAGCCTACCGTCTGAGAACCTGCCTTCCGTGGTTCAGCCTGATGCCTCTCTTCAGCCTGATGCCTCTACTCAGCCTGAAGCCTCTACTCAGCCTGAAGCCTCTACTCAGCCTGAAGCCTCTACTCAGCCTGATGCCTCTACTCAGCCTGATGCCTCTACTCAGCCTGATGCCTCTACTCAGCCTGAAGCCTCTACTCAGCCTAAAGCCTCTACTCAGCCTAAAGCCTCTACTCAGCCTGAAGCCTCTACTCAGCCGGATGCCTCTATTTAGCCGGATGCTTCTACCCAGCATAATGAACTGATCCAGTCTGATGATCCTATTAGGCCAGTTGACTCGATGCCCACTGTTGATCCAGATGATCCGGTACCTGATCCGGTGCCCGCTGTCGTGCCAATTGACTCAGAGCCCGCTGTCGTACATGGTGACTCGGTGCCCACTGCCTTGCCAGATGACGCGGTGCCCGCTGGTGAGCCAAATGACCTGATGCCTGGTGACCCAGTGCCCGCTGTCATACCTGGTGACCCGATGCCCGCTGTCAAGCCAGACGATCCAATGCCAGACGACTCGGTGCCCGCAGTCTTGCCAGACGACTCGGTGTCCGCAGTCTTGCCAGACGACTCGGTGCCCGCAGTCTTGCCAGACGACTCGCTGCCCGCAGTTCCGCCAGTTGACTCGATGCCCGCTGTTCTGCCAGACGACTCGGTGCCCGCAGTCTTGCCAGACGACTCGGTGCCCGCAGTCTTGCCAGACGACTCGGTGCCCGCAGTCTTGCCAGACGACTCGGTGCCCGCAGTCTTGCCAGACGACTCGGTGCCCGCTGTTCCGCCAGTTGACTCGATGCCCGCTGTTCCGCCAGACGACTCGGTGCCCGCAGTCTTGCCAGACGACTCGGTGCCCGCAGTCTTGCCAGACGACTCGGTGCCCGCAGTCTTGCCAGACGACTCGGTGCCCGCTGTTCCGCCAGTTGACTCGATGCCCGCTGTTCCGCCAGACGACTCGATGCCCGCTGTTCCGCCAGACGACTCGGTGCCCGCAGTCTTGCCAGACGACTCGGTGCCCGCAGTCTTGCCAGACGACTCGGTGCCCGCAGTCTTGCCAGACGACTCGGTGCCCGCAGTCTTGCCAGACGACTCGGTGCCCGCTGTTCCGCCAGTTGACTCGATGCCCGCTGTTCCGCCAGACGACTCAGTGCCTGCAGTCTTGCCAGACGACTCGGTGCCCGCAGTCTTGCCAGACGACTCGGTGCCCGCAGTCTTGCCAGGCAACTCGGTGCCCGCTGTTCCGCCAGTTGACTCGATGCCCGCTGTTCTGCCAGACGACTCGGTGCCCGCAGTCTTGCCAGACGACTCGGTGCCCGCAGTCTTGCCAGACGACTCGGTGCCCGCAGTCTTGCCAGACGACTCGGTGCCCGCAGTCTTGCCAGACGACTCGGTGCCCGCAGTCTTGCCAGACGACTCGGTGCCCGCTGTTCCGCCAGTTGACTCGGTGCCCGCTGTTCCGCCAGACGACTCGATGCCCGCTGTTCCGCCAGACGACTCGATGCCCGCAGTCTTGCCAGACGACTCGGTGCCCGCAGTCTTGCCAGACGACTTGGTGCCCGCAGTCTTGCCAGACGACTCGGTGCCCGCTGTTCCGCCAGTTGACTCGATGCCCGCTGTTCCGCCAGACGACTCGGTGCCTGCAGTCTTGCCAGACGACTCGGTGCCCGCAGTCTTGCCAGACGACTCGGTGCCCGCAGTCTTGCCAGACGACTCGGTGCCCACAGTCTTGCCAGACGACTCGGTGCCCACAGTCTTGCCAGACGACTCGGTGCCCGCTGTTCCGCCAGTTGACTCGATGCCCGCTGTTCCGCCAGACGACTCGGTGCCCGCAGTCTTGCCAGACGACTCGGTGCCCGCAGTCTTGCCAGACGACTCGGTGCCCGCAGTCTTGCCAGACGACTCGGTGCCCGCTGTTCCGCCAGACGACTCGATGCCCGCTGTTCCGCCAGACGACTCGGTGCCCGCAGTCTTGCCAGACGACTCGGTGCCCGCTGTTCCGCCAGACGACTCGGTGCCCGCAGTCTTGCCAGACGACTCGGTGCCCGCAGTCTTGCCAGACGACTCGGTGCCCGCTGTTCCGCCAGTTGACTCGATGCCCGCTGTTCTGCCAGACGACTCGGTGCCCGCAGTCTTGCCAGACGACTCGGTGCCCGCAGTCTTGCCAGACGACTCGGTGCCCGCAGTCTTGCCAGATGACTCGGTGCCCGCAGTCTTGCCAGACGACTCGGTGCCCGCAGTTCCGCCAGTTGACTCGATGCCTGCTGTTCCGCCAATTGACTCGGTGCCCGCAGTCTTGCCAGATGACTCGGTGCCCGCAGTCTTGCCAGACGACTCGGTGCCCGCAGTCTTGCCAGACGACTCGGTGCCCGCAGTTCCGCCAGTTGACTCGATGCCCGCTGTTCCGCCAGTTGACTCGGTGCCCACAGTCTTGCCAGACGACTCGGTGCCCGCAGTCTTGCCAGACGACTCGGTGCCCACTGTCGTGCCTGGTGACTCGGTGCCCGCCGCTCCGCCTGGGGGCCCAAGACCTGTCGCTCCGCCTGGGGGTCCGGCGCCCGCCGCTCCGCCTGGGGGTCCGGCGCCCGCCGCTCCGCCTGGGGGTACGGCGCCCGCCGCTCCGCCTGGGGGCCTGAGACCTGTCGCTCCGCCTGGGGGCCTGAGACCTGTCGCTCCGCCTGGGGGTCCGGCGCCCGCCGCTCTGCCTGGGGGCCCGAGACCTGTCGCTCCGCCTGGGGGTCCGGCGCCCGCCGCTCCGCCTGGGGGCCCGAGACCTGTCGCTCCGCCTAAGGGTCCGGCGCCCGCCGCTCCGCCTGGGGGCCCGGCGCCCGCCGCTCCGCCTGGGGGCCCGATGCCTGTCGCCCCGCCTGGGGGCCCGGTGCCTGCTGCTTCACCTGGTAATCTCCCGATGTGCCTCTGCCCGGAGTCCAGCCCGATGTGCCTCTGCCCGGAGTCCAGCCCGATGTGCCTCTGCCCGGAGTCCAGCCCGATGTGCCTCTGCCCGGAGTCCAGCCCGATGTGCCTCTGCCCGGAGTCCAGCCCGATGTGCCTCTGCCCGGAGTCCAGCCCGATGTGCCTCTGCCCGGTGTGCCGCTGCCCAATGTGAGGGAGGGTACTGTCAGGAATGGACTGGCCAGCAATAGTGGGACTCACCTGCCTTGTGAGCTGCAGTACCAGGGCTGGCCAGCGGGTGCTCCCAGCAATCAGAAACTCAACCTTGCAGCCAGTCAAACACCTGGAACTAATTATACTGGTGTATTTAAGGGACATTCAGACCTGCAGACTCTGCCTTGGTGTTGTGTTTTTCCTGGGCCCTGTATCTTGTTCCTGCATCCTGCTCCTGTTCCTGTTCCTGACCCGGCTTTATTATGACCTCTGCTGACTTCTCCTGTTCTGATCCCTGGCTTGTGACCCCGACCATTCTCTGCCTGACCCCCTGTACCTACCTTCCTGTTAGTTGCTGTACCCTGCTCGTGACCTGTCTATTCTCCGCTTGCTCCCCCTGTACCTACCTGCCCGATTGATATTGACCCGGCCTGCCTGACGACGCTTGCACTGTATGTACTGTTATCTGTGGGTGGTTTGGTTTGGTTCGTTTGCACTGTGTTATGTTTTAGTGTTGCACTGCGTTTATGTTTGTATTGTTAGCGTTAATAAATTGTTTATAACTTAACTTAAGTCTGCGTTTCCCTGCGTCAGTCACACACCTCTGGTCATACCCGGGAGCTCTGACAGGCACTCTGTGCAGAAGTGAAACGTGAGGCCATACTGTATGTGACCAAGAAGAGTAAGGCCCTGTGCAAGAAAAATCAGGCACTAAAGGCAGTATCGAATAAAAGAAGCCTAAAGCATTCTGTTGAACATGGAAGAGTGAGATTCTGATGGTAGCAGAGGCATATAAGGCACATGAAACTAAGACTGTAAGACAGAGGGATGAAGCACTCCATGCAGCAGAGCGCTAAAAAGGGTTGCATATGACAGAGAGGTATGAGGCATCATGTATAACAGAATATAACAAGGCAATGCTTATGATACAAATGCCACGTAACAGTGTATTGGATTGTGGAAAGTGCACTCTCTGCACAGAGGACAGATCTCATTGGTGTCATAGATAGAGGGGAGTGGCCTGTGTGTGCAAAGGGCATATGTCAATTGTGCCACAGTGGCCCTCTGTGCATGTGCCATCACCCCACAAGGGGCGGGGTCGCACTGCTCACCAGAAGGGTAGGGGAACCTCCACATGGATGCTATCTGGCCACCCTTTGGCTTGGGGTGGCCTGATTTGGTGACCTGACTGCTGCTCATGGGGAAATCTTATTGGTTGGAGGGGTGATGTCCTGCCACTACTTAAAGCAGAGGTCCAGTCAAAATTAAAAAAAGAAAAAAAGTAAGAAGCTACAAAAACTGTAGCTGCTGACTTAAAAAAAAACACACTCACCTGTCCCTCAATCCCTCTGTGTCTTCACACCGGCCAACTTCACCGGCTATCCTGTGTCCCCGACATCTTCAGTGTGGTCACCCGGCTGTTACACCTTGCGTTGCCCACTGCGCATGTGCGAGTAGCACTGCACTCTGTGAGTGGTCCCATAGTCTTCTGGGATCTGTCACCTGTCCCAGAAGACTACAGGGAGGGGGGTGAACAACTTCCGCTCCTGATCGCCCAGGTGATCACAGCAGAAGTGGGAGTGGGTACCTGTCATGTTTGGGTACAGGGTAATCTTTGAAGAAAACCTGTTAGTCTGCACAAGTCTTCAGACTGGGGTAGAGATTCACTTTCCAGCAGGACAACAACCCTAAACATACAGCCAGAGCTACAATGGAATGGTTTAGATCAAAGCAATATTCATGTGTTAGAATGGCCCAGTCAAAGTCCAGACCTAAGTCCAATCGAAAATCTGTGGCAAGACTTGAAAATTGCTGTTCAGACGTTCTCCATCCAAACTGACAGAGCTTGAGCTATTGTGCAAAGAAGAATGGGCAAAAATGTCACTCTCTAAATGGTAGAGACATACCCAAAAATACTTGCAGCTGTAATTGCAGCAAAATGTGGTTCTACAAAGTATTGACTTAGGGGGGTTGAATACAAATGCACAAACATTTTTAAAGACATTTATCATTTTCCTTCCACTTCACAATTATGTGCCACTTTGTGTTGGTCTATCAGAAAAAAAAAATCCCAATAAAATAAATTTACCTTTTCGGTTGTAACATGACAAAATGTGGTAAATTTCAAGGGGAATCATTTTTCAAGGCACTGTATAGGGTCCTTTTTGCTTAGACTGTTTAGCTGAGTCTATATATTTTCTCTTTTGTATTTTCAAAATTTGACTATATTTAACCAATTATTATTTCAGAACCTTTTTACTTCATGGCCATTTGTTCATTTTTGTGCAGCACCTGTGGATGCGTGGTGTGCTGAGGTGTATCTCCCTTAGAGGCAACACCTAGGAGGCAACAAAAGATAGCCCTATGTGATCATTCTTTGAGTCTTACCTGCTTTGTATTCTACAATGTAAGTGCTATTTGGTACCAGCATTGTTTTTGCTTTCTGTTTTTGATATATTTTATGTATGGGATATATAGTTTGTTTATGTTTTTTTGTTATACATTGTTATGATTGTATTAGAGACCTGAAATATATCTCTATAATACCCTGAAAAAGAAAACACTGGTTCTGTAACATGTCGGGATTCATCTGCTGACCTCCGACACTGACCAAGCTTGACTTTTCTGGCAGTTTTTTCTTTTTTTTTGGTGTACTGCAGAATGTCAGGGTATTTGTATTTGATATACTGTATAATGTATGCTTTGCCATAGGTTATTTAACTTAAACACTGTTTTTTACTGACCTAATTTTGGTCTTATCAAGTTTTCGAATAAAGATTGATATTTTATATAGTTGTACTTTTGATTCTGATGTAGAAGGTCCAGTGGGGGTTATTTTCTCTCTTGTTCCAAATTGTTGTATTGGGATGTTGGCCGATCCGTATCCTTTGGGCACTTCACCGTGCCCAAGTCTTTTGTGTCATGGAGAGAGGGGAATGAGCTATGTGTGCAGAGGACAATTCTCATTGGTGCCATGGATAGAGAGGAATGGGCAGTGTGTGCTGGGGGCAGAAATCTCTGGTGCCATGGATAGAGGGGAATGGACTGTGTATGCTGGGCGACGATGTTACTGGTGCTGTTGTTATAAGGAAATAAGCTGTGTATGCTGGGGGCAGACATCACTGGTGCCATAGATAGAGCGGAACGGGCTGTGTGTACTGGGAGCAGATATCACTGGTGCCATGGTGAGAAGGGAAAGAACTGTGTATGCTGGGGCTAATCTAAAAGGTGCAATGTAGAGAGGGAGAGTGACTCCGTTTGTGTTGTCTGAAAGTAACAATCCATGCTGTTGTGTTGTCTGAAAGTAACAGTCTGTGCCTATGTCAGTTCTTAATAAGAAATTAACCTGAGTGCTCTGACATAAGAATTGGGCCCCAGCGAGCTGACCAGCAGAAGAAGGGGGGATTATATGATAGCCTGCTGGACTGTTGCAGTGGTGGTATAGTACTCCCTAGTTGGGATTGCCCCTGTAGAGGGTTTATTAGGAGTTGTTCTCTACACTAGTTCAGGGTTTCCACTACAGTGTATTTTTTTCTGCTGTTCACTTATTGCCAGATTGTCAGAAATCATGAACCAGGTGGAGACAAAGTGCAGTTAAAATCACACCTTAATGAAATAGCAAATATAACATAGATCAGGAATGTAGTCAAAACAGAAGCCAGGAATTGGATACCAGAGCGAGGAAATCAGATGAGCCAGAGTCAAGAAACCAGAAGTCAGTATAGTCAGGAGCCAAAAATCAGGAACATGGACCGGGAGAGATGTCAGCCAGACTGAGTTATACACAGGAACACAGTAAGGAACACACTGGAGATCATAGACCATGCAAAGGCAGGGAGGAAATGAGCTAAGCTGCTAAAATAGCAGAAAGAACTGACTGTAGGCTGGATTAATGGGGCAGGTGATGGTATCCAAGTGAGTCACTGTGTAGACGAGTGGCTGGTAATTAACCAACAGCTGAGCTGTTTCTGAGCACTGAAAGAAAAGAGCTGCTGGTTACGTAGCAGGAGCCCAGCCCTGACACATACTGTATATACAGTATGTACATATTTCTTGCTGTGTTATTGCTATTCTTATTTATCTTTTACTAGAGGGGCATTGCACTAAATATATCCCACCCAGCCAGGTGTGTCAGAGTGTGTGGTGCTATTTTCAGAATCATGGGCACAGCAACAGGGGACCTCAACCCATCATAAAGCTCCTTCAGGGGTGAGTACTACATATGGATAGAGCAGAGTGAGATGTGTGTCCTGGGGGAGATCTCACTGTTGCTTTGACTAAATGCTAAGATTTCCAGAAAGACAGCAATAGTACATTTGGTTGCCCAGATGTTGCTGTTTTTGATATCCCTTGTTTATGATCCGAACTTGAAGAAACAGCATATGCCCTCTGTCATAATCTGACTTTACAAGTGCTCTTCTCATATGACCTACTATGTCCACTATTCAGTCTTGCTACAGCACTAGGAACCTAAACCTACGAGTCATTGACTGTACCATAATCTGTGCCTTGGCTCAGTTTCAAGTTTCACCTCCTACCACTTTCATAGCTTCTTCCCAAATCAAGCACACTCTGGCTGAAGCCTAATATGCAAAAGTCCAAAGCAAAGCACTTGTTGGGGTTTATAGATACACATTCGGAGTTTCATTAACCACTGAATACTTGTCAATGCAAGAAACTTGTATAGTGGGAAACTGGCAGTGTGCACACTGGAATCAATAGTTTTTTTTCATAGGGTAGCACAAATGATGTTCCAAGGTGCAGGAACCTATAGAAACCTAACAAATGTTTAAGTCCATCAGATCAGGGAACACTTTTACAGGAAAAAAACAGTTTCTGTTATAATATCATGGCAGACTGTGTTGACATATTCCTTATTCATTCACTTCTGCATGACTTCCATGAACAATACTTAAAATGGTAGTAAAGGCTGAAGGTTTTTAACCTTCATGCATTCTATGCATGGAAGTAAAAAACCTGTGTGCAGCAGTGCCCCCAGCCCCCTTAATACTTACCTGAGCCTCATCGCGATCCTGCGATGTGAATACCAGCCTCAGCTGTCCCAGGTCTCTGCCTCTTCATTGGTTGAGACAGCAAGCGGGAGCCATTGGTGAATGGACACGCAGAGCAGTGGGTGCCCCCATAGCAAGTTGCTTTCTGTGGGGGCACCTGACAGAAAGGAGGAGCCAAGAGAGCTTGCGGGGGACCCAAGAAGAGGAGGATCCAGGCTTCTCTCTGCAAAACCACTGCACACACTAGGTAAGTATAGCATGTTTGTTATTTTACAAAAAAAATTAATCTTTAGAATCGCTTTAAAGTGTTAGCAAAGGCCTTTTAATGATTTATACCTATAGGTAAGCCTATAATAAGGCTTACCTGTAGGTGCAGTAAATATCTCCTAAACATGCCCGGTTTAGGAGATATTTACTTTAGCAGTATCAGTGTCACCAGCTCATGCGCACTGCACTCTCAATGAACGGCATGCTGTCCATTGAAAGAGATGTGCGCCGGCTGAGAATTCCACGTAGATGCGCTGGAGGGATGTCATCGCAGCTCAGCCAGTCAAATGGACACAGTCTGCGAACCCAGAATGAAGACCAGGTGAAGATGGAAGCCCTGTCAGTGGTGGCAGTGCACTGCTGGAGGGCTTTGTTTTCAGGTAAGTATTTCATAATGAGATAGTTTGCTATGCAGAGAGAAGATTTTTTTTGTTTTCTTTTTGCAGTTTACTACCGCTTTAAAAGAGAAGTTCGTGAATTAAAAAAAAAAAAAAGACAGTCATACTCACCTAAGTGGATGTAGCATCTATTCATGCTTCATCTGTCCTCCGCTGGCTCTAAGACCAAGAACTGAGTGACCAAACACAGTTGATCGCTCAGCTCTTGGTCTTCAGTCAGCCGAGAGAGCTGGTGGCTGTTAGTCACTCTGTACTCTGCTCTGCCTCTCCATCCCAACTGTAAAGTTGTGATCTTTCATGAACTTAGACTGGCTGAGTGACATTGAACATGCCTACACACTGAAGCCAACAGTTTAGTGGAGGACAGGACCAGAGCATCTGAAGAAGGGGTAAGTATAGCAATTTCTTCTATAACCCCTTGCCCTCCTGAAGATTTACCCCCCCCCATTATGGAGCTGCGTTACTTTAACTGACAATTGCGCGGTCATGCAACATTGCACCCAAATAAAAATTGTCCTTTTTTTCCCCCCACAGATAGAGCTTTCTTTCAGTGGTATTTGATTGCCTTTGTGTTTTTTGTTTTTTTTTGCAATATAAAAACAAAACAAAAAAAAACAACAATTTTGAGAGAGAACCCAATATTTTTGACTTTTTGCTATTAACTTCTTGCCGACCGCGCATAGCCGAATGACGGCTTCACTACGGCCGGCCAGTTCTGAGTGGACGTCATATGACGTCCTCCCAGAACGCGCTCTCCTGCGCGCCCCAGGGGGCGCGCACCCGGCGATCTCCGTGATCGCTGTGTCCTACGGACACAGCTGATCACGTGATGTGGTGAAAGGCCGATCCCACCGGCCTTTTACCACGTGATCAGCGGTGTCTAATGACACGCTGATCACAGGGAAATGCAAGTGCCGGTTCTCGGCTGCACTTTCCTCACGCTGTCAGATCGTGAGGAAAGTACTGCCGAGAACCGGCAGTTGTCAGAGCGGGGATCGGCACCGCATGTTCCGCCCAGCAGTGCGCCCACTAGCCCCGCCCACCCGTTCCCAGCAGTGCCCCCACCTGTGCCCAGCAGTGCCCCCACCTGTGCCACTCTGCAGTGCCACCTACCTGTGCCCAGAAGTGCCACCTACATGTGCCCAGCAGTGCCACCCACCTGTGCCCACCCACCAGTGCCACCCACCTGTGCCCACCAGTGCCACCCACCTGTGCCCACCCACCAGTGCTGCCCACCAGTGCCACCCACCAGTGCAGCCCAGCAGTGCTGCCAGTCAGTGCCACCAGTCAGTGCCCAGGGGTTGTGCCAGTCAGTGCCGCCAGTCAGTGCCCAGAAGTGATGCCAGTCAGTGCCGTCTATCAGTACCCATCATCAGTGTCACCTATCAGTGCTGCATATCAGTGCCGCCTATCCGTGACCCCTAATTAGTGCTGTCTATCAGTGCCGCCTATCCGTGCCACCTCATTAGTACTGCCTATCAGTGCCCTTTAGTGCTGCCTATCAGTGCCCATCAGTGCCGCCTATCAGTGCCCATCAGTGCCGCCTCATCAACGCAAATCAGTGAAGGAGAAAAAATACCTGTTTGAAAAATTTTATAAAAGAAACAAACTTTTTTTTTTTTTTCAAATTTTTTGCACATTTTTAATTTATAGCGCAAAAAGTAAAGCGCCCAGTGGCGATTAAATACCACCAAAAGAAAGCTCTATTTGTGAGAAAAAAATGATCAAAATTTCATATGGGTACAATGTTGCATGACCGCGCAATTGTCAATCAAAGTGCGGCAGCGCTGAAAGCTGAAAATTGGCCTGGTAAGGAAGGGGGTATAAGTGCCTGGTAGGCAAGTGGTTAAACATGTCCAGTAAAAAATTTTTTAAAATCAAATTTCATCATAAATTTGCAACACAATCTATTCTGCTACATGTCTTTGCGAAAAAAAAAATTCCCAAATACGTGTAAATTAAATGGTTTACGTGAAAGTTATAGTTTTTACAAATGGCGGTATATATACTGAAATTTTATTTTTTTTTACTAGCAATGGCAGCGATCAGCAACATATAGCAGGACTGTGGTGGACATTCTGACACTGGGGGGGAACTGACTTGGTGTCACTGACATCCCTAGTGACATCAATACAGTGATCTGTGCTAAAAAAAAAAAGCACTGACACTGTACTAATGGCACTGGGCAGAAAGGGGTTAATATGAGGGGCGATCAAAGGGTTAACTGTGTGCAGGGAGTGTTTTACTAGGCGGCGGTGTCTGTGTGCTTCACTGTAATCACACTGCTCTGGATGGCTGTGCTGTGCACAGCCATCCAAAGCAGTGTGCACGAGCCGACAGGGAGGAGGACTGTTAGTAAAAAAAGCAGTCCTCCTCCCCGTCGGAGATCCTCGGTAATCACCAGGCGCTGGTGGGTAATCACCGGCCAGGACCCGGTGATTGACAGCCGCAGCTGCGAATGGCGGCGAGGGAAGGGCAGGCGCCCCCTACCCGTAAACACAAAATCACATGGATCCTTTCAGATGAAGTCCGGAAGTGACGAAACGCGTTAAAGGAGTGACGTCAAGACGCACGTACGCAGACCGGAAGTGTCGCCGCGGCCATTTTTAAGGCTATCAACACATGGTGGAGGAAATGTTTGGTGGAAACAGATAGAAACCATGTTTGGAGCTGATAATCTGGTTTTAATATGTGAGTTACTAATAAATGTTATCCCTATGCTTTGAATATTGCTCCTAAGACCATTTTATATCTTTCTGAGGACCTTGGAAAAAATATTCTTAAAGAAGAATTTGGAGGATTACTGATCCATAATGTTTGTAGAGCTCTCATAATACTCACAGAGGGTAATAGTATTTAGTACTATTGTGTGGTGGTTGATCGTATTCACTGAGTTGCAGTGATCACAGAGTGTGTACACTTTGGATTGATGTGTTTAAATGCACTATATAAAAAAATTAATTAAGATTGGAATAATTTAATTATATATATATATATATATATATATATATATATAATTTCTTTTTTCTTTCACAAATATTTAGAAGTGAAGTGTGAAGTTGCACGGGGTGATTTCTTTTAATTAATTGAATTGCACTAGATTATTTACATTTATTTTTTTTGAGGTACGTTTTTGGATGAAATAGAGGTCAACTTTCGTATTTGGAGGAAAAAGATTGGAATTTTGGACACTGTTTTTGGACTTATTTTGGGATTTATCTTTGGATTTATTATTGGACATTTTGGATTTGGGGAATTTTTGTATTCTTTATTTTATTTATATTTTATATTTATTGGTATATATTTATGATTTTTAATTTATTTTGTGAATTTATTATATCACAAAAAGGTTTTATATATTTCTCTGTGTGGCTAGCTTTTGGATTTTAATCTTGATATCTTGATTCTGGCCCTGAACGCAGTCACTCCTCTTCACTAAATGACAGATCAGGTCTGAACCAGGCAAAAAAGAAAAAAAGCTCAGCTTGCTTGATGCATGTTTGGTGGAGTGTCAATCATCAGTAGACAGTGAGGTGGTCGACATAAACCATGAGAAAGTGCCAGGTCTTGCATCACACATTAACTGCTTCTCCAAAGATACCAGATCTCGTATTCCGCAAGTTTTGTTTTTTTTGTGTTTTATTTTTTTCCGATTTTTAAATAGACTGAGGTTGCTCTGTGAGGCTCATCAAGTAAACTGAATTAATCATATTAGTGACATAGTATATTTATTTTTCCTCAAAATGTTTCAATTCAAATTTTACAAAACTTTTACATATAAGGTACTGCCGTTTTCAATCTACTGCTTAAAATCATAGCTGTTAGTATTATTAATTGTAATCTGCTATTAGGCAAGAACGGTCTCTATTTAACCCTTACTTTACCATGACACGAAAAACTGTATTTAACATTTTAAGAGAGTAATGATGTGCAGCAACCAATCACAAATCAGCTTCTGGACATCTGGTATAATCAGACATGTGAAAGGTAACTTCTAATTGGTTGTTAAAGTTTACTACACTTTGAACATTAAAACCTGATCTGATGACGCCAACTTTTATTAAAGAAAATATTATGTTTAAATCCCAGCTGAACTTTTAGTATAAATCAGTAAAAACACATTTCCGGCCCATCAAAACAAAAGGTGTTATTACAGTTGGTTTTTTTTTTAGAGAGTAGCCACAGCCTGAGTAGAAGAGCCTGTCCCTTGCCAACATTCTTCTGAAAAGAACCCCTGCTCTCTGCGTGAAAGCAGTGGTCACTTTGCAGAAGTCTAACACACTCCCTGCTGATTGGAGAAGTCTAGTTCTGACTCAGCAGAGAGACCACTGCTTCCACACAGAGAGCAGTGGTCCGTTGCTGCAGCTTGCTGGCAGAGGACAGGCTTTCCTACTCAGACTCTGGCTGCTTTCTAAATAAAATAAACTGTAAGTCTTTGTACACCTTTTGCTTTGAAGCACCAGGTATGTGTTGAACTGATTTAAATTAAATGTTCAGTTGGGCTTCAATTAATAGGGTTTTCCTCTTCCATTCTTTATACATAACACTTTACTATAATGTGCATCATTTGTAACATTCTCTTTTTTGAATATCAGAATATTACTTCCTCGTTTTTATGGCTTTTGTGTCTGCTACAGTCACTTCATCTGATAATGTACAGTACCTACCAGGGGCGGACTGACCATTTGAGCACTTGGGCACTGCCTGAGGGCCAGGGCTCAGTAGGGGGCCCCATGAGATGCCCCTGATACCTTTCATTGGCTTTTTCCTAGGCTTTTTTGGGTTTGGGCGAGGACACAGAGGCCCCATGATCCCCCATTGCCCGGGGGCCCCATGAGTTGTCAGTCCGCCCCTGGTACCTACCATTGTCGTGAAGCTTACAAAAAGTGTAGCAAAAGAAAATTGTGTGATCTACTGCTTTCATTTAACATACCATTACAGCTGGGATCTGATTGGCTGCTGCATCTCTGTTCATAAAGAAGCCACAGTGTAGGTCACAAAGAATGCTAATTTACTACAGAATTTGACACTTTATATCCCACCCACAAAATGATACTTGCTGTCCAGTTTCATATGGATTAACTTAATACTACTACTACAGAATGAATAAGTGGATAAGGTTCAACCCTCACATGTAATGTTCAGTGAGATCACTATTAAACAAGCTGCTGTCACCTTTCGCAAAGTCAATTCAGCTAACTCTTTGATCATGAATTACCTATGTCAGGGTATCAGATGGGTTTGTATCACTGAAGTGTTTGGATCAGCTTTTCTCAACCTACTTAACCCATGTTGAAAACAGTTCCTTGGGTGTCAGTGGGAAAAATTACCCTTACATTGGTGGGCAGTGGAAAGCATGTTGTCCTTACAGTGTTGACCAGAATGCTACCCTTAGATAGAGGACCATTGGTGTCCTAGAGCTGGCTCTGACAATAGGAGCTGGCCCCAGAAGGAGTCAGGCACCATCAAATGGGAGGTCAATCAGCCACAGCTCAAGGAACCTCTAGCAAACTATTGAGGAACTCCACAGAACCATGGTTGAGAAGGGCTGGTTTAGGCAAATGACCCTCTGGTGTTAAGGACCCTGTCCCCTTTTGCTTTACCCCATAACCTTTTGACAAAATATATTCTTTCCTTGGAGGTCCACCAAAGGGTACAATAGTGAGGCACTTTCTTAAGAAGCTCATGTAAATATATCCA
This sequence comes from Staurois parvus, assembly GCF_062004578.1. NCBI lineage: Eukaryota > Metazoa > Chordata > Amphibia > Anura > Ranidae > Staurois > Staurois parvus. The sequence continues at coordinate 751,691 of NW_028318511.1, read as the reverse complement.
TTATACATTTTCCATTGGTGATGGTATATGAGAAGGTACAAGCTACCATTTTATTCAGGTCTTCCTTAGATCCAGGCCTGTGGTACTTCAGCAGGTCACAAAACTAAGGATTTTCTTTCCCATATATTTTGGTAAATTATTTTAAGATTATTATGTCACATATTGCTTAATATGTAAATGTACAATATGAACCCAAAGGGCTCTGGCAAGAAGTTGTTAGTACAATGACCTACTCAGATCTTATTCTGCCACTTTTCATAATAGACACACTCTTGTAAAAAACATTAGTCCTTTATTGGAGGGGATATGACCAGTTGCCACAGAGATGCTCTAAATTCACACACTGGGCTGTTTTTGAAGAGGCACGTGAGTGGAGGAGCGTAGACCAGTCCAGCCTCCCATTAGGACGTTCCTCCCCCTGTGGTTTAAGGAGAATGTCTGCAGTTAATTTTTGCATATTAGCTGTCATCAGCCAATTGGAGGCTACCTTATGGCGAGGTGCTGATGACATCACAGTGAGATCCGGAGAATTATGGGTGGATGTTTTTAAAGAATAAGGGGAGGTTACTGAGGCTTACCGCTATGTCTAACTACACTGCACAGAGCTGACTGTTCAGTATAGGATAAAGAACTTTCTCTTGCTCTGAGAAGAATATGACTCACAGTCTATATAGACAACCATTTCTCTAGTAGTCAGGAGCTGGGGAACGCAGGTACAAAAGCACAATAATGATGGTGAGAGTTGCAAGTGCTGAGCTGGTTATATTAAAGAGTCGCGCTGTCTTAGCATCTTCTACAGCTCCACTGAGGTCATTCAACAGTTTCTTGTCCCTGACCTGAAGGATGCAAAAATAAAATCAGTTAGCAGCATATAATGATACATTTGCCTAGTATGAGAACATGTTTGCCTTTAAAAGCGAAGTTCATCTTGTAAATCAGCAATCAGCGAACCGTGGGTGCAATATCAGGCTCCTGCAAACTCTCCCTCCAGCTTTTGGCATACACCTCTGTAATGGCTTTCAGTTACAAAGCTTGAGGAAAAGTGAATGGACTATGAGGGCACTCATAGTCCATTGAGAACTATAAGCAGTCTGCCGATTTGGCAGATGGGACTTGTAGTTTCTTCATTCAGAGTTTTCTGTGAATGAACGAGGTAGCTGTGCAGGCACAGCACCAAACGACTGCACCAATATTGAAATGTGACAGCGGTTACGAATTTAGGATTCCCTGCCCGCTGTCACATGGGGGTGAGGGAGGGGTGCTTAATAGTAACATGTTATACCCTAAATACAGTATTAAACCCAAAACATTTATAATATTGCTTTCTTTTACTTGCTTGGTTATCTGGCAAGTAATTCTGTTGTTTTTCAAAAGAACAAGCTCTGTTGCAGATGTAGCAGGGATGAGACAAACCATTTACCACTGATGGGTGCTTACAATAATCCACTTTTATTTATGTAAAACCTTTTTCCCCAAAAGGGAAAAAAACCTGTTGCTGTAACTGCTTAAAAGGTGTGAGCTGGAGTTTGGCTTCAATTTGTTAGTGTATCTAAATTGGCTAGTACATATAACATACCCCTCCCCCCAGACTAATAATGCTGCTGTCCACAGGAGCCCCTGTACTCTGTCATCCAGAATGGGGGCACTCTAATACAGGAGGTATGTCACTGGTCAGATCACCAGGTGAAAACATAGGGAAAAAAGTCTACGAAAATGAAAACTAATGAAGCCACCACATCTAATGATTGGTAAGCTGCAATATATTACATTTTTGGGTTTGATACCGCTTTAATATTTTGTGTATAGTGGTTGATATAGTTATTCAGGAATGCAGTTATCTCTTGACTTCTCATCTACTATTTGAACGGCCCGTTGCCTCGAACAACATTAGATGTTGGTTGACTCATGAAATCACAATAAAGTTTGATGTTAAACTTCAGGCAAGCAGACAAATACACAGTTGAGTACATTTATGAAATCTTCAGTGCAGACACTTCTACAGCATTGCCAGGTCCTCAACCACTACTGCAGAAGTGGTGCAACTTGATCAGAAGAACTGGGTTCAAGTAGAACAAAGAGACATACTGTATATGATATAATCCGTCACAAGCATTAACACTTTGTTTTCCTAAGCCCCCATGTAACACAATTTTATTATCTGTTGATCCTGCTATCAGAACCATTATTTTCCACTTCATGTAATAGGATGACAACATTATTTGTTAAGCAGTGACAATGCGCAGCAGCACTATCACCCCGTGGAATAGGGTAGTCTTGGGGTAACAGGTAGTTTTTTAAATTGCACCTTTCATACCATGCTTCATTTTTAAATAATTTATTGTAGCTGTACATGGCTTTGACACTCCAGCTACACCATCCTTTCATGGGGATCTGTGAATGAGAAGGCCCCCCACTGCAGAGGGATGCAAAGATTGTGCCCAATGCAGGGCAGTGATATCAGCCTAGTTGTAGTTCATTGTTTACTTCCTCCAACCCAATAATAGTTGGCCTCCATGTGGACCTGGGGCTGGGGTAAACAATGAAGGAGTCTGTGCATTGTACCCACAAAAGTGTGGGGGGCCACAGGAGAAAGAAAGGTCAGGAAGGTGGCCATGGGCAAAAAAAAAAGAAGCACAGTATTAGAGGACATATTTGGGAACTGCAGTGGAAAAAACTGTTTTACCAATTCTAGCTTATGTGATACAAAATAAGAACTCGCAGCGCTATGAAACCTTTTCTAACTCCAGTCATATCATCCATATTAAAACCATACACATATTTCTATCGAAACAAATAAAAACAGCAACAAAGCAATATAAAGTCCAAAATCTTTAACCATGAAACTCTGAACAAAATGTGTTATGCCACCTGCTAATGAATCACTGTTCAGAAATCCCATTTTTATTGTGTTTTTTCAAATATAATGGCATTGTGTTTCACCATCGTTTTTCAACTAGGATGCCTTCTGGATTTTCCAGGGGTGCCTTGACTAAATGCCTAAAAATTGCCCATATTTGTCAACGAGTCAGGATCAAGCCTACCTTTTTGTTACACAAAGCCAAGTGTTTTTATTGTGCAGCATTACAACCTTGGGCACCATGCGGGTCAGCCACCGGCATCCTCACAACTGAGGCCATCATCAGTTGATAAGGAGGACATCAGACATCCTAACAGCATGCTTTTTTGCCCCTCCCCTGCCCCTCTCTATCAGCACTGGGGGTCACATTAGCATAGAGAAGTAGAGTCAATGAGGGGGAAGAGAAAAGCTAGAGTACTAGTCAGTACCAGTGTGCTAAGGTGGAGGAATAATCCAGCCCTAATGTTGGGTGGCCCATGTGTGTGGATGCTGCTGCAATATGTAAAACTATTAGAGTCGTTTTTTACATTTTAGACTGGGGTGCTTCAAGATTGTTCAGATTTTTTAAAGAATGCCTTGATTGAAAAAAAGATTTTGAAACAATGCTGCACACTAGTGGTCTCCTAACTGGCCTGGGGGCCAGATGCGGCCCTTCACTTGCCTTTGTACAGCCCTTGGGGCACTATTCCTCCCACTGACAATAAAAATGGGGCACTATTCCTGCCGCTGACACCAACAATGGGGCTTTATTAATCTCACTGACACCAATGATGGGACGCTTTTCCACCCATTGACAAAAACGATGGGGCACTATTCCTCCCACTGATACCAATGATGGGGCACTACTCCTCCCACTGATACCAATGATGGAGCACTACTCCTCCCACTAATACCAATGATGGGGCACTACTCCTCCCACTGACATCAATGATGGGGCACTATTCCTCCCACTGACACCAATGATGGGGCATTATTCTATACTGCACTCTGAATTCTGGTTTAAGTATGTGAACTAAGTGCACTAGAAATTTGATCCAATCCAGACTGAACAGCGGAGATTAGCATCGCATATTCATCATTACTATAGGATGCTCCTTTTTAAAATTGAGAGGTCATTCATAGGGTAAGTGTTTTTCTGATTTGTAAATCAAAGGGGATAGAAAATAGTTGTTTGAGAGGCACAACACAGTTTTCTATGAAAAAAAGTATAAAAAATGGACAACCAAATAATGAAAAGTAAATTTTGTTTGAAGTATCACAGTTGGAGAACACAAATCTTTATATTATTCTGGGTTATTATATTGTTTTGTGTTTATATATTGGCTTAAAAAATAATATATATATATATATATATATATATATATATATATATATATATATATATATATATAAATAATGTTTTTGGATTTTTTTTATATAGGAATAAGTGTATTGTTTTAATGTGGATGGCATCACAGGGTTTCATGGTACTATACATGTTTGTTTGGTTTTGTTTATCACATCAGTTGGATGATCGCTGACATTCAAAGTGTAGCAGCTATATTGTTAGGAGAGAGAGGAGATTATTTATTGTCACTCTTTGAAAATTCAGAAATAATATTGATTATATAGTTTAAACTGTTCAGTTTATTTCAAGGCTTCTATATACTTCCTAATCATTATTGACATTTACTGTCAGAAAGGAATTACATGTTAGATTGTGTTATTAGCCCATGAAAGTCCATTTAAAATGACTGATTTCTATTTGATTATTCAACAAAATTAATTTTAGTATTAGATTTAAACAGATTTTAGTTCCTTAGCATTTAAAATGATCTTGTGCTTTACCCTTTGGAGGGCAGAACAAAAGATTCACTTACTTTCCCCTCCCCCCTTTCCATTTGGTTCGCTGCTGCTCTGTTGGCTGCAGGTTGTGAGAAATCCCAGTAGCTCTTAGTATAGGACAACATGTGATTCAATTTCTGGCTCCTTTTTCTCGCTCCTGGCAGAGGAACTGAGTGGAGAAAGAGCAAAGGATGAGCTTGTGATGGTGCAGAAGTGGGAATAATTGAACCTCTTGCTTGGGGCAAAGCACAGATTCACTTTAACACAGTGGGCACTCTGCACCATTTCCCCCATGATTGATATGACATTCTAATATCTTTTACCTATATTTATTTAATTTAGTGCTACAAAAAATCTGTCATTACAGGTACCTGGTGATCATTTGCAGAACAGAAATTTGTGAGGCCAGCTTTACTCCAACCCAAGGATTTCCTTTCCAGAGCCTCGCAATTATGTAAGCACCTGTTGGCTTGGATTTACTAAAACCAGCTGTACATGATACCCAATCGGCTTCTAACGTCAGCTTGTTCAATTAAGCTTTGGAAATAAAAGCTGGAAGCTATGCAGAGTTGCACCCAATTTTGCAGTCTCCAGGTTTAGTAAGTGACCCCCAGTGTGTTTGACATTCATTTGAACCTGTATTGGGTACTGACTGAAAATGTAAACATACTCGCCTTCAGAGAATAGGCCAATGCAATAAAGCCCAGGCAGCAGAAGTTCAGGTAGACAAAATTGAAGATGGACCATAAGTAATAGTCGTTCACTTCGGTGGTTTCAGGGGAAATTTCTATGACTGTAATAGGATGCCCACTTTTCACTGTGGCCACAGACACTGTGCCGGGGGCATACTTGCACTTCTTCTTTTCACGCTCCAGTGTGTGCTTACACTGTGGTGGAGGCCATGTTCCTTCAGTTTTGTAGGACTTATTATCCATATCTTTTCAAAGGAGGGGATAACTTTTTGTGTGTTAGGTACACCAAGCAGACGAGGAGGCCTAACCCAAAGCCAAAGATCCACAATGAGGAGCAGAGAGGCTAAAGACAGAGAATGAAAGGTAGAAAGAGAAAATAAGACAGGAAACAACTGCTCTGAACTAAATGTAAACATGAAAAATATGCAATTTTTTCATTAATTTAGTACAATATTTCCCACCTCTACCACTCATTATGTTGGCAGTCGACATAGAGGAATGCACAGAATTAAATGAACAATGGCCAACTGCTTGGTGGCCCTCTTTGTTTCACTATAGTTATAGTTGTGGATGAAAATGGTGTACTCAGGTAAGATGGTAATTTCTGTGTAGTAGATCTTAATGGATGGAATTTTGCTTTTCTTATCTACAAGCTGAATGTTATCTGATACTGGATGTTTAATATTTGATTTGAAGATGGCCTCTGTTGGTCACAGTAATCTTAAAAATACTGTCAACTGAGCTGACCAGTGGCAAGTGTTTCCCCCCAAATAAAGCTGCATTAATTGCTGGAGGTAGGTCATATAAACAAACATACATAAACTAAAAAGATTAGAGGTAATCAAGTCTCTGAAATATTTACTTGCAGTGTATTTCCTTTCCATAAACTACTGAAGGAAGGGTCAATTACCCCTCCTTTCTTGTATGTCGCAGCCCTCATCTCCTCTGGGAGGGGGAAGAAGTATAAAATGTGATACATGCACTTAGGGTAAGCTTTCATTAAAATTAATGGTCTGCTGATAGGGTCTCTTTAAAGAATGCGAGAGAAGTTGTTAATGTACCAGTGAGAGAAAAAAAAACTATTTCAGCAGTTGCAATTATTAATAGTGAATGACTATCCCATGTCTGTGGTCAAGGTCAGCTTGCCAGGACCAGTGTTTCTCAATGATTTCTGCAGAAATTGATACGGGTTCCTTGAAAAGTGACCGGTGGTGCATTAATTTCCCATCAGCTAATGCCTACATAGTTCTAGTGCCAGTATCACTTGGAAAAGCCCATGATGTGGGACCAGTAAAGCCTCTAGTCTCTTCTGCCACCAAGGAAATGGGGTTCCCACTGACCACCAACATGAGGCACTAGGCTGATCATCACTGTAATTTTTATTCTTTCCACTGCTCACAAATGTAATGGGTGTTTTCTCACACTGAGCAGGAATATAAGTAGGCACTTTTTCACTGAGCACCAATATGTGGGGACATTTCTCCTATGACCATGAATATAAGGGGGCACGACACTGACCATATCAACATAAATAGGTTCTACATTGGCCTCCAATCTAAGACGTAATTTCTGCAAAATGTAGGAGGCATATCTTCGTTCACCATCAATGCAAAGAGACATTTATTCACTGACCACCAATGTATTTTAATAATACACTTTTCACTCTCTGTGCCTCTTATTGGGCCATTAAATTTATTTGTTTTATTATTACTGTAAGCAGTTTTCTGCTCTGTGTGTCAAACATGTCAGATACACTACACTGCTTCCTGAGTTATTTATGATTTTATCTACATCTTACTAATCTAATCAATATTATATTTAAAAAATAATGGCTGTGTGTATACACACACATGGATGTGGACTCCATGTAAATTCAAAAACCTATTTTACTTGTAATCCAAATGCGATACAATTCGCATCACATATTATCTCCACCTACATACACATACTCTATATTGCCAAAAGTATTGGGACACCTCTCCAAATCACTGGATTCAGTTGTGCCAAATATCTCCATGGCCACAGGTGTATAAAATCAAGCACTTAAGCATGCAGACTGCTTCTACAAACATTTGTGAAAGAATGGGTCGCTCTCAGGAGCTCAGTGAATTCAAGTGTGGTACCGTGATAGGTTGCCACCTGTGCAATAGATTCATCTGTGAAATTTCCTTGCTACTAAATATTCCACGGTCAACTGTTAGTGGTATTATAACAAAGTGGAAACAACTGTAAACAACAGCAACTCAGCCACCAAGTGGCAGGCCACGTAAAAAAACAGATCAGGGTCAGTGCATGCTGAAGCACACAGTGCACAGAAGTCGCCAACTGTGTGCAGAGTCAATAGCTAAAGACCTCCAAACTTCATGTGACCTTCAGAGTAGCACAACAACAGTGCATAGAGTTTCATGGAATGGGTTTCCATGGCCGAGCAGCTTCATCTAAGCCTTGCATCACGAAGTACAATGCAAAGCGTTGGATGCCGTCGTGTAACGCACGCCACCACTGGACTCTATAGCAGTGGAGATGTGCTCTCTGGAATGACCAATCAGGCTTCTTTGTCTGGCAATTCGATGGACGTGTCTGGGTCTGGCGGTTGCCAGAAGAATGGTACTTGCCTGACTGCATTGTGCCAAGTGTAAAGTTTGGTGGAGGGGGGATTATGGTGTGGGGTTGTTTTTCAGGGGTTGGGCTTGGCCCCTTAGTTCCAGTGAAGAGACCTCTTAAGCAGTCAGCATACCAAGACATTTTGGACAATTTCATGCTCCCAACGTTGTGGGAACAGTTAGGGGATGACTGCTTCCTGTGCCAAAAGCAAGGTCCATAAAGTGAGTTTGAAGTGGAGGAACTTGACTGGCCTGCACAGAGTTCTGACCTCAACCCTTTGGGATGAATTAGAGCAAAAACTGCGAACCAGGCCTTCTTGTCCGACCTCACAAATGTGCTTATGGAAGAATGGTCAAACATTCCCATAGACACCCTCCTAAAACCTTGTGGACAGCCTTCCCAGAAGAGTTGAAGCTGTTATAGCTGCAAAGGGTGGGCCAACTCACTATTGAACCCTACGGACGAAGACTGGGATGCCGTTAAAATTCATGTGCGTGTAAAGGCAGGCGTCCCAATACTTTTGGCAATATGGTGTATATACATATTTGTCAGGGGTTCCATGTGATCATTTAAAGGTATTTATAGATTTATGGTGAGTAGTGCAAAATGATTTAACATTTTCTAGAAAACCTTTGCTGTCTTGAGGTGCCCTGTTGCAAATATTTGTATCACATTATAATTGGTGAAGTCATTAGGATCAAAGTTCTGTTTGATTGGGCTTGCCTCACAAATGAATGCACCAGGGCACATTGCAATATGTCCAAGGAAAATTGTCAGAGACTTATGGGAGGCTGCCCTTTTTCCAAAAATGCGAGTTGCCTGGATGTCATATTGATTCCTTGCTTCAACACTTTGAGTCACTGGACCGGAACAAGTTCGTGGATAAGGACTTCTGACTTTTGCGATCTCTATGTTTATCCAGATCGGTATTGAAGGCAGTGAGTCAGGATAATTCTGGCCAGATGGTTATTTTCAGAAGATACACAGTCCCTGTATTTCCTTTATCACAGGATTTCAAACTTGTTATTCAATTAATTTAAATGGCAATGTTCAGGTCAATGCAACATAATGCAAAACTAAGGACTTTTTGACAATGCACTGCATAGTAAGGCATTGGTGTGAACATGTTCTGTTAAACACAGTTGGGGGAATTTATCAAAACTGGAGCAGCCAAAATCTAGAACACCTGTGCATGGCAACCAATCAGCTTCTATCTTTAACTTGTTCAGTTAAGCTTTGGAAATGAAAGCTGGAAACTGATTGGTTGCCGTGCAAAGCTCCAGAATCTGTCACTCTAGTTCTGATAAATTCCCTTTAATATATTTTCTCCTGTCAATGTACTTTCCCAATTTGAAACTGCAGCACAATGCATGTCCATGCATCCAATGTGGACAAGCCTTGATTGTGTATGCACACCTTATGTGAGACAGATGGACAAGGTTACATGAGATAAACAAGGTCAAGGAGCAAGGCAGTAAGAGCTAAAACGTGGCCGAATAAATGGTTATTAGCGGATGACATGACATGAATATTAATCCTTACATAAAAGCAAATTAATAGTGGGTGAAGAGACATCACAGGAGTAGACCTCATCGCAAGCAGATAGAGGGGAAATAGACACCTGTTTCTGCTTTGGAACTGCTTTTTGACCATCTTTACTTGCTCTGATCTCCTGCTTTTCCTTTATTAATTTTTCACACCCCTGAATGCCCCCATCTCCCTGTTCTGCAGTGTGATTCTGCAGCAAACATCCATTCATTGTTTTGCTCCGGGCACTGCAGGCGAGATCAGAACTTGTCAATAAGCTGCAGGCTATTGCACTGCGCCCAACACCTTTCAGATCATTGATCCGTAGCATAGAGAGAAACCAACAGCAGTAGGCACCTTCTCACATCCTACTGCATTCAACAGAGTGACACCAGAGCACCTTCCAGCACCTCCCACTGTACTCTAGTCTGTCACTGCATCAACACATCAGAGTATAGGAGACACAAGCATCGCATCACAGCATCATACAGCCTGCTGCATTGCATTGGCTGCTCTCAGCTATAATGACATCCCAGGCTGCCCCGTATACAACACGTCTCACACGGTGTCATTGCAATTAAAGCGTTGTAAACATCAGAGTGACTCACTGTACCAGCCAGCGTGAAGAGCCCCGCCGTTGGCGTAGAAGACTGAAGCAAAAGAGGGGCTGATTAATAACTCTGGATGATGAATGAAAGTCAGGACAGGGCACCACCGCCTGTATTCCAGCTCCAATTTCTGCACAATCCCAGTGACCCCTGCAGAGTATCACACTGCATCCGTATCATCTTACCTGCTCCTGCAGAGCATCACCAACCAGCCCTTTCAGGCTCTCTACTCACCCCACAGTGCTCTTGTTAGGACCACTCTGAGCTCCTATCTGTGACAAGTGGGTATCCCCAGGGATGGAGTGCAGAGAAGAACAGCTGCATGACTTAAAACAAGAGACTGTCTGTATCAGTCAGACAGACTACAGAGGAGGAGGCAGAGGGAGGAGGAGAAGAGGGTGTCCAAGGATGCTGGATTGAGAGGAAGAAAAGGAGGAGGAGCGGTAAGGGAGGAATCGTAGAGGGGGCAACTATAGCTGAGCTACAGTCCACATGATTCATGTAAACATCATTAAAAAGAGCATTGTCCTTGGGACAGTGCATGGAATGGAGGGACAGAGGGCTCTTAGAGCAGAAGAGAACTTGGGACCCCGAACAGTTCAATTTTAGTTACGCATACAATTAAACACAAAACCAGACCAAAGCTTACAAATATGTATTATTAATAAATAAAACCACAAGGAAAAATATCATGCAATGTATTTACAATTTGAAGACATGGTCATCTCTTGGAAAAGACTTGAGTATCCAGGTTTATGGAAAATGGCTATTTGAAGGACTTTAAAACTGACCACACACACTGTACAATCTTCTGCAGATCTACTAACAGGGCCTGCCTGATTGTAAACAACTGAATAGGCTTTTTAAAGTCCAACTAGGGGCAACAAATGGAACCCCTTCTTATCTCTTCCTTCCACCCCCTCCAACTAATCAAAGGTGTGAAATCATTTTCTAAATGCCCTTGTTACTTACCTGAAGCTGAAGTCAAGCGATGCTCCAATCTTCTCTCCTGATCTGTTTATAGGTGGTTCAGTCTTTCTCCAGATGTCTAAGTCACTGCCTGCATAATGTGGACATTTCCTATTGGCTATCTAGTGGCAATGTTCTCTCAGGATCCAGAAGAGGAGCACATCACTGAAAGGGGATTGTTAGAACCGGTTCTGCAAGAGGTGGATGAGCAATCTCTGCACCTAGAAATGGCAAGGGGCACATATAGCGAACTTAGGTGAGTATACCTTGATTTACATGGTAATGGAAAAAGAGTATAGCAGGATGAGAAGGGGGAAACATACTGTATGTTGCCCAAAGTTGGGCTGTTTGTAAAGATTTTATAAATTAAAATAATAAACATTTTATACTTACCTGCTCTGTGTAATACTAATATACAGATATATATAAAATATAGTATTGCACAGAGCAAGCCCAAACCTCCTCCTCTGGAGTCCCTCGCCGGCACTGTCTGCCCCCATGGCAAACCACTTGCTATGGGGGCAGATGCACAGGCCTGATCCTGAGCCGGGCTGTGTGCGTCCACCGAAACACACAGTGTGGCTCAGCCCTGCCTCCCTCCCCCTCTCACAGCATTTGATTGACAGCAGTGGGAGCCAATGGCTCAGTGCTGCCTCGGTCCCTGTGAGTAGAGGGATTGAGGAGGGAAGAAGAGAGAGAGGAGATGCATCCTTGCACAGTGTTGGATCAATTGTAAACTCAGGTAAGCATTTAGGGAGATGGGGGAGCACAGCAAGTTCTAAAACGTATCTTACCTTAACCGCTCCCACACCGCCCTATAGCAGAAATACTGCTACAGGGTGACACGAGTGTGCAAAATCATGTGTATATATACATGATTCTGCAGTTCTGGGTAGGAGGCACGTGCACGCACCCTACTCACGCCATTTGTGGCCTCAGCTGTCAATCACCGGGTCTCGGCCGGTGATTACTTGCTGGCAGCTGGCGATCTGAGTGTTACCGACAGGGGAGAGACCTGTATGTAAACACAGATCTCTCCCCTGTCAGCTCCTGCACACTACTTTGTATGGTTCTGCATAGCAGAGCTAAACAAAGCAGTGTGCTTACAGTGTAAAGGACACACAGAGCACACAGTGAAACAGCACACAGCTAACCCTTTGATCACCCCACATGTTAACGCCTTTCTGCCCAGTGCCATTAGTACAGTGTCAGTGCTTTTTATTAGCACTGATCAGTGTATTATTGTCGCTGGGGATGTCAGTGACAGTTCCCCCCAATGTCAGAATGCCTACCACAGTTCCACTAAAAGTCGCTGATTGCCACCATTACTAGTATAAAAAAAAAATCCCAGTATATATACTGCCATTTATAGACACTATAATTTTCACGTAAACCAATTAATTTACACAAATGTAGCAAAGACATGTAGCAGAATACATTTTGGCCTAGATTTATGACGAAATTTGATTTATTTTACATTTTTTTACTGGACTTGTTTAATAGCAAAATGTCCACAATATTGTTTTTTTTTTCAAAATTGTTGTTCTTTTTCTACGTTTATAGTGCAAAAAATAAAAAATGCACAGACGATCAAATGCCGAAAGAAAGCTCAATTTGTGGGGAAAAAAAAGGACAAATTTAATTTGGGCGCAGCATTGCATGTCAGCTAAAGTAACAGCGCCGTATCACAAAAAAATGGCCTGGTCAGGAAGGGGGGGGGGGTAAATCCTCTGGAGGGCAAGTGGTTAATGTAGGGAATGCATTAAGGTAATAAAATGTTTTAGCTTTAGAACCACTTTAAATAGATTCTCAGATTACACATTTGGTAGCTCTGTACATTCTTCCTTCTATAAAGATTGTACACTTGGACTACCTGTATGGCCAGTGTTGGATCATGAGTACTGGATAAAGGTGGACATATTGGCTGTGAGATGAGTTTTTACATTTCGTTGTAGATTCACTAGACTAGACAGTCTCTCTCCTGTGCCAGATATGTTCCTCTGTGGGCATCATGATGAGAATGCAAAATAGAACATCTGGTGTGAACATTCACCTACTACAAAGGAATCAGACAAGCTAGTTTTGGCATCTTGTACAGAGGCCGCTAATGGTACTTTGTCTATTTTATGGGAGGAGGCCCTAAAGCAGTTCCAGAACAATATACTGAATTTCTCAGCTCAAGCTTGAAACTAGGCAGGTGGAGGCTGAGCTGGCCAGGTCATTCTGCAATACCCACAACCACCACCAGGATCAACGTAGTGAAAGAAATGACTGACCCTTAACAAGGGACCTGAGCAACCCCATATTTGTGGTATCATAATGCCTTGTGTTGAGTCAACATAGCATACCTTTCCTGATAGATATAAGAGAGCTGCTATTACTGACTGCCATCTAATAGTGCTTGCTGCCTGTCAGTCTAGCTGGCCCACTAGCTCCAATCCTTCCTGGGTTACTTACTCAGAATAAATGTGTGTTGTATACAGTATCTGGAAATAATTGGTAAATTTAGATATTCCTATCTATTTATTTGTTCTGCATCAGTAACTAACTATTGAAACAAGACATATTTGTAAAGTATACGAGAGAAAGGTCACCATGAGATGGGTTCAAGATACATTTCCCATAGTAAGCATTCAATAGCCAAACTAAATACTGCTGTTGTTAACATTAAAGCCCAACTCCAGGAAACGTAATATATCCCTTGCAGTGCAGCTATGCCCACATTGGAAGGGTTACATGCTCCGCACACCTCTAGTCTAGGGGAAAGATACTTTTACTTACTCGATCCTACACTCCCCTGTGCTCTCTGGCAGTGGAAGGTCCCTCTATATCATCACATCCAATGCAGAGCAATAGACCCTGCACTGGTCTTGATGACATCAGGACCTTAGACCACCTGAGCACAGGGGACACGAAGCTGTGAAGTTTGGTTTAGCAGTAGAGGACTGGGTACGTAGATCTTCTTATCTATGTCCTGTAGGCCTAAACAAGCAATTAACCGTTGCAGTGTGAGCACAGGGCCCAAGTTTCCCAAAGCTGGCCTTCACAGAGTGTGTGTGTGTCTGCGTGCGATTAACCGCTTCCCGACCACCCTATAGCAGAACTACTGGCAGGGCATGATTTTGTATTTCCAGTAGGGGGCGCGCACATCGTACCCATGCCGCCATTTGCTTCTTCAGCTGTTGATAACTGGGTCCCAGCTGGAGATTCCCCGCTGGCACCCAGCGACCACAGAGCAACACTGACAGGGGAGAGGTCTGTATGAAAACAATACAGATCTCTCCCATGTCAGCTCCAGCACATTGCTTTGTATTGCTCTGCATAGCAGAGCAATACAAAGCAGTGTGCTTACATAGTAAGACAGCACACAGTTAACCCTTTGATCACCCCAGATGTTAACCTTTTCCTGCCCAGTGTCCTTAATACAGTGTCTGTACTGTTTATTAGCACAGATCACTGTATTAGTGTCACTGGGGATGTCAGTTCCCGAATAAAAAAACTAAATCCCAGTATATATGCCGCATTTTGTAGACGCTATAACTTTCATGTAAACCAATTAATTTACACGTATTGGGATTTTGTTTTTAGCAAAGACATGTAGCAGAATACATTGTGGCCTAAATTATGTAATTAGATCTTTTACATTTTTTTACTGGGCATGTTTAATAGCGAAAAGTCAAAAATGTTTTTTTTCTCAAAATTGTTGGTCTTTTTTTGTTTATAGCGCAAAAAAATAAAAACCGCACAGGTGATCAAATACCACCAAAAGAAAGCTCCATTTGCGTGAAAAAAGGACATAAATTTAATTTGGGTGCAGTGTTGTATGACCGCACAATTGTCAGCTAAAGTAACGCAGCGCCGTATCACAAAAAATGGCCTGGTCAGGAAGGGGTGTAAAGCCTCCAGAGGGCAAGTGGGTAATCCAGAAGCAAAATGCATTGTGAATGTGACACAATTTTGTGGCTATATATATTAGGCCCCTTTTCACACAAACGTTCTGATTGGGTCTGCCTGTCCGTTTCAGGTGGGCATGATCGGAACTTCCTTACTCCTCTATGGAGTGGCAGGTGTAAACGGACATGTCTGTTTACACCCACCTACATACAATCTGAGTGGATGGCAGTCAGGTGTAAACGAACAGATGGTCAATTTACATCCAACCGCCCATAGAGGAGAGCGGTCTATGTCCGGTCAGCATAAATGGAGCGGACATGGACCTGTCATCCCCCTGCTCAGCAGACAGTTGGGCAAATTATCAGCATATAATGACATTTTCGGATTGTTTAGCAGGGCACTACATGGCCTCACAGTGACAATGCCTTTTGCATGTGGAATGTGTCACTACAGCTTGGGCCCAAATTAGTGTTTGAGTGAGAAATACGCGTATTCAGCCACGCAAGCTGTACAAGTGTGGACAGAATAAGGGAGGTGCAAATTTAAGCAGTATTTCCCCTATTTAAAAAAAAATCTATCCATGTATGCAAAGAAATTGCTGAGTTTTTCAAACCTCACGATAGATAGCACAATGGCCTCAAATGAAAGAAGACAGTTGCCAAACCTTCTATAATCACATTGCATCAGCTAAAATTATTCATGCACTGGCAGTTTTATTCCTGCTGTACCAGTTTTTATAAATTCTCACAGACGTGGGACATGCAGAATGTGAGGTCCGAACTCCTGATCTTCAGAAATGTTTGGGTCAGTAATCAAACATCTATTGAAGCCAGAGGATCAACATAACTGCTAGGCACCAAGCATATTTAAAGAGGGCTAGTAAAGGTAACATACAGTATACATTTCTTTGACAGAATTCCTTTAACCCCTTGCCTATCGGGCACTTTCACCCCCCTTCCTGCCCAGGCCAATTTTTAGTGCACTGTTGCACTTTGAATGACAATTGCGCGGTCATGCAACACTGTACACATATGAAGTTTTTATAATTTTTTTCACACAAATAGAGCTTTCTTTTAGTGGTATTTAATTGGGATTTTTTTTTTTGCACTATAAAACGAAAAAAGAGCAAAACATTTGAGGGGAAAAAAAAGGTTTTCTTTGTTTCCATTATAAGATTTTGCAAACAAGTAAATTTTCTCCTTCACTGATGTGCATTGATGAGACTGCACTGATAGGCACTGAAGGGAATTGATGAGGAGGCACTGATATGCAGCAATGATGGGTACTGACTGGTGGCACTGATGGGTGACACTGCTGGGCACTTTTGGGGCTGTACTGATAATCAGTGCCCTGAATATCAGTGCAGATGTCCTCTATGCACACTTGCCGGTTATCAGCAGTACTTTCCTTCCGCTGTGAGAGTGAGGAAACTGCTGCCGATAACCGGCAACTGTATCTACTTTGTGATTAGCTGTGTCATTGGACACAGCTGATCATGTGGTATAAGGCTGCTGTGATTGGCCTTTTACCTTGTCATGTGATCAGCTGTGTCCTATGGACACAGATAGTGCCGTGTGCGCGCCGCTGAGGGCATGCAGGGGATGCGTTCTGGGAGGACTTCATATGACGCCCTCTCAAAACTGGACAACCATGCTGTAGCCTTCATTTGGCCATAGGCCGGTTGTCAAGTGGCTAAAGAGACCCTGTCACCTACCTAGAAAATTGCAGCTCAAAGCACAGAAAGAAATCACGGATATTATATGGTTATTTCAAGTGATTTTCCTTTTCATACAAGATTATGTTTTATTCACTCACAATGTGCATTTGAACTTACTAGAAAATGTGACTATTCCAGGTAGGGTCCATTCCCTGGCACAGCTCCCTCCCTCCTTTCAAGTCATAACCTTCTCTTCTATTAGTGTCTACTGTCTTCTCCAACCCTCCTCTCCCTACAAAACCTTTTGTGTCACTGCCTGAGGAGGAGTGAAGGGAAGTACTTACACAGTGCCATTTAAGGAGGAACTATGGTTAATTTAAAAAAAAAATACTGTAGCTGCTGACTTGTAATAAACCTACACTTACCAGCCCGGGAGTTCAGCGCTTTCTTCAACTGGGCCGATTCTTAGCTGGTCTTTGGATCCTCAGCACTTCTATCATGGCTGTGGGAAGCCGTCATGACTTCCTGCTGTTTCACGGTCAGCGCCCAACTGCCACTGCATGAGATCTGCTGCACTTTCAGGCTGGCCCCGTAGCCTCCTGGGACATGTGATGTGTCCTAGGTGGTTACGGGAGGAGAGAGGGGTGGCCAAACGTCTGCCATTCTCTACTAGGCAAGAAATGCAGAAGTGGGAGCTGGCACCTGTCAAAAAAAATGGTACCTGCTCCCAAAAAAAAAAAAAAATGATGCAAGGAAGATGAGCAGAACTTAAAATTTTAAGTGAATTTCCACTTTAGGCAACAACTTTGACACTACTGGGGCTGCTGTCATCACATCTAACATGGCAGCACACTCAGTCTGTGTCTCCAGTGGGTTGAAGACCACCAAATTGCTGCCACAGTTTATAGGATGAGAAGAAAGTGGAGTGCACTGCAGTGAAAATTAGGGCTCATGTACACTGCAGCTGATAAACTCACGTTTAGGAGCTGTTCAGCGTTTTTTGCAGCAGCCCCTGAACTCACCTTAATGTTTTCCTATGTGTCCATGTACACATCTTCGTTTACAGTCGTTTACAGCCATTTTTTTAGTTTAGTCTTTTTTTTAATGCAGAAAACTTACGTTCAGCAGTTGATTTTATCAACGTTTCAAACGAAAAACGCTTGTAAACGCGGCAAATCGCGTTTATAAGCGTTTGCATCTGAAATTTTTTTTTTTTACTTTTCCATTTCTGATGCTGTCCAGAGTCTTTTTTCATCATGAAAAATGCATGCAAAGCATTTTCAAGGTACTCAAATGGACAAAACACTGAAAACAAGATGTTCCTACCAAGCTTGTCACACATTGTAATGACCATTTCACACCTCAGACCTCTCCCACCCTTGGAAACAAAAGATATGTTAATGATCATTCACACCTCAAATTCCTCATGAAAACCCCCTGCCGGGTGACCTTAATGACTCACTCCACCAGACACCTTTCCCACCCTTGGAAACAGAAGAAATGTTAATGAGCAACTCACACCTAAGCTAATTTCAAGACATACTGCTGTCTCTGCTTCTACTCTCTGTATTTCTCTGAAACAGTCTGAAATAGTTAATAATTTACTACTTTTCAGTGCATTCTGGGCATTTGGGAGGTTCTCCTGTGCTTATCTTTAAAAAACGCTTCTAAACGCAAACGCGCATAAATGCGTTATGCAAATGTGATTAAACAGACTTTTTTAACCTACATTTTCCAGGAGTCAGTTTCCATTGTTCAGAAGTGACCCGTGTACATGGGGCCTTAACAATGCATAGAATAAAAATGCAGACATGGGAAGTTGTAGAGTACATTTAGGTAGCGAATAAAAACAGATGCCAAGAATTACTTCCACAATGCAAGAGAGGTGGTACCACGCAGTGTCCCTGTAGACACAAGAGATATTGATTATATCCAGCATACTGAACATAAGAAATGCTTCTGTGCAGCATCCATCCATACAGAATAAAAACAGGTACTGTGAATTACACCAGAATACAGGACAAGAGAAGTCGTATGGCACAATATTCATACGTGCCAAAAAGGAACAGATACTAGGAATTACACCCAGTATAAAGGACCAAAGGAGAGGTACTGTGCAATGTTCATATGTACAAAATAAGGAGTTACTGAAAATGTCTGCAGCATAAAGGACAAGTATGCATCTGCCATGTTTAATATTATTTATTAAAAGCATTCATGCTGTGTTACAGCCTAATGTGTCTGCACAGCATTTCAAGGGTATCTCCTGCACTGCGGGTGCTTGGACTACTGAAGCTATACAGCTATGGTGTCACTTGTTCAGGTGAAGTCCAGTTGTGCTGGTGTCTGGTGATAGTTTGTTTTGGACATTGTCTTGCATGAGACCCAAGTCTCCAGCTGGCAGACATTCATCAGGCAGTGCATCCCACACTGGAAATACATACTACACATCTATTAGAGCCTCTAGTGAACTGCAGGATTGAGGGCCAGTACTGCACTAAGGATGGATATAGTAATTGACTTTACGAAAAATGGCAACTGTCCCAACCTATAACCAGCCTTAGCAGTAAGGTGCACATGGAGGGGCAATGCACATCACAAGACAAACAAAAGATTTCCCAGCAACACTTACCAGTCAGCCTGCGAAACAACCAATTTGGCCCTAACAGTTTGTGTTAAAAAGGATTTTGTTTGCACACATTTGCAAATACGTGCGTAAGCCACAGTCCCACGTCAAGGGTCCTCTGTATACTGTGGACCTAACTAAAATTTCCAAAGCCTCCATAGCAGGAGCACATGTATAAATTGCTAGGTTAAGGGCATGTGTGCCTGGAGGAGCCCATCCCTCCTTAACCACTTCCTGTCCAGACACTTTTACCCCCTTCCTGTTCAGGGCAATTTTCAGCTTTCAGCACTATCACACTTTGAATGACAATTGCGTGGTCATGCAACACTGCACCCATATGAATTTGTTACCATTTTTTTGAGACAGATAAAGCTTTATTTTGGTGGTATTTATTCACCGCTGGGATTTTTATTTTTTTTGCTATGTAAATGAAAAAGTCCAAAAATTTTGAAAAAGTGTTTTTCTTATAAAATTTTGCAAATAAATAATCTTTCATCATAAATCTTGACCAAAATGTATTCCGTTATATTTTTAGTAAAAAAAAAATAAGCCAAATTAGTTTATAACCAAAAATTATAATTTTTAAACTTTTTTTTACATTTTTATTTTATTTTTTTTATATTATTATTTATGGGTGTTTTTTTACATACTGTCACCCTAGCAGTACAGTGTCACCATGGTCATCATAACAGGAGGGAGGGCAGAGGGCTATGTGGGGGGCAGTGTCACGGGAGGGGGGCAGTGGAACTGGTGGGGGGCAGCGTCACAGGAAAGAGGCAGTGACACAGGAGGGGGGTAGGGAGACAGGTGAGGGGCAGCGTCACAAGAGGGAGGGCAGCATCAGAAGAGGGAAGGCAGCGGGCTAGGTGGGGGGCAGAGGGACAGGAGGGGGGAGCAGGGAGACAGATGGGGGGGCAGCATCACAGGAGGGAGGGCAGTGGGCTAGGTGAGGGGCAGCGGGACTGGTGGGGGGCAGCGTCACAGGTGGGGGGCAGCATCACAGGAGGGGGGTA
Organism: Staurois parvus; assembly: GCF_062004578.1. NCBI lineage: Eukaryota > Metazoa > Chordata > Amphibia > Anura > Ranidae > Staurois > Staurois parvus. The sequence continues at coordinate 731,420 of NW_028318511.1, read as the reverse complement.
GGGAGACAGGTGCGGAGCAGCATCTTCTGGGGGGGAGCGCAGCTTTTGTGGGGCTGTCCAGGACTCTGTGCACAGGGAAGGATGGTGGAGACTCCAAGGGTCCCGGAACCCTAGGTTGGGCTCCACACTGTGGGGCAGGGGAGAGGAGCCAGCCAAGAATGCAGGGTGGGGGATCACGGGGCAATGTGGGCTTGTGGGGGCTCAGGCACCAGGATGTGGTTTCTGGTTGCCATGGCACCTAGGAATTATCGAGCCCTGGATCGTAGGGGGACCCAATTCATCAGCAACCCCTAAGGAGGAAGTGCTACACAGCCTTAAAAAACAGAATGGATTGTCTTGTCATGGTCTAACCGACACAAACAGATGACAGCTGGAAACAGATTGGCTGGTAAATAATTTCTGTTTATACAGCTTTCATAATCGATAGCCTGTAATTTCAAGCACTAGAAATGTGGTTATTCAGCACTGCAGTGCACATTCAGTAATATAGTAGTGTTAGATTGCAATGCTAACATTATTTTCTAGTTTTACAGTTAAACTGGTCATTATCACAGACGCTCCTGCAGTGAAGATGACTTTAATTCATTTCAACCTGCTTGACAAATTCATAAACTTCAGTGTGATCAGCCATCTAACAATCCATGCTGGCAGCTATGTTATGATGGCACTGAAATACTGCCTAATATTCCTGCACACAGGGTCATTCGCCAGCCTTGTATTACACACTGGGAAGTATGCAGATTTGCATTTCCAGATTAAATAACCTGATATTATGAGGAGAGTTATCCTCTCTGTTATCACTACAAGGACTTTGATCAGAAGAATGACTCTTTCTTATCTGTAACTGATGAATCAGCAGCTGAAATTAACCATACCCTGTTAGAACCCCTGATGTACACATAACAGAACAGACCGTTTACAAAGTCAGGCATTATAGTCAAGCACTGCAAAAACTGTTGCCGCCATATAAATCCTGTATAATAATATTCCTTTTTAAGTAGCTGCATTATGTATAAAGCAGAAGTTTATAAATTTATAACTGGATACTAATATTTATAGGTAAGGTGGATCCAGGGAATATCCGATTGGCTCTCAGGGGATCAGGAAGGAATTTGATTCCCTGCAGGAGCAAATTGGATCATACTTTGCTGGTTATTTTGCCTTCCTCTGGATCAATTTTGGGTATAGGATTAAGGTGATTGTAGCCGTATTAGTGCATTTGCGACAGAAACAATGGAGTACTGTCCATGATACTTTTTTTATTTGCACTAACATACAATTTTGAGGACAAGCTTTCGGGGTATGTCCCCTTCTTCAAAGTCCAAACAGTACTATACAAATCACAAAGTTTAAGCAGAATGTTAGAAGGGATTGAAGAAAAGAAAAAAAAAAAAGGCTACAGATAAGATACATCAAAAGCGAGGGGGGGTGGATACTACACTCACACAATGGAAGACCTCAATGTTTTAGTTCTGAAAGGAGAATTCAAATCCATCCAGGAAAGAAAAACATTTGAACTAAGAATGATAATTCTATTTGACTCAAAAGATAGCGGCCTTAACTTGGACATGGGATTCCTCAACCATTATCCGACAGTTTTATGACTATTAGCTGAAGCTGTGTGGGTATAGGATTAAAAAATTTTTTTCGTTTTTGGTTGAACTGAATGGACTTTTGTCTTTTTTCTCAGCCAGACTAACTATGTAACTATAACTAGAAGTGTGCCCTTTTTGATATTATAAGGGAAAAAGTGCCAAAGTTTATATTTTTAGTAATGTACAACCTATTCATATTTTAGGCTTTATAATTTTCAAAAAAGAGCCCACACAGGAAATAGAATTTGTGGTTGATTTTCATGAACTAATCCAGCTGTGCTCATACCTGGATGATCAAAGTAATAATATACTTACCACCCTCCTCTGCTACATGCAATACCTTCCCCCCCTGTTATATGCAGAACCACACTCCTTTTATTACATGTAGTGCTTTGCTCCTCTATGACACACAGTTCTTTGCATTTTTCTACTCCATATAGTGCCTGATGCTACCTCTACTAAAGTTGGTAAATTCCAGCACAACAGATATAGAGATAATTCTAATTCAGACCTTATGATGCCAAAGTGTGCTCTACATAGTGTGTTGGCATCATCCATCATTTATGTTTCATGACCTCACTGTAGCTTTGTGCCCGCATTGTCTGAAGGATCCTAGAATGTAAGTGTGTTCTGGTCCCTGTAAACCTAATGCATCTACGGTAAGCAGTGCTTTACACCAGGCCTTGAAATTTCCACTCGCCTGCTCGCATTTGGCTAGTGAAAATAACGTGGGTGGGTGTGTCCCAGGCACCGCATCGGAGGGTGGGGGGCGGGTGCTATCAGCAGCACCAACCTGCCCCGAGCACTGTGTTGAGGGGGGCGCACTGCTGGTGCCGCTCCTCAGTGATCAGAGTGATCGCAGTTTCACTCCTGTCACAGGGAGCAGCTGCTGACACTTGCTGGAGGGAGGACTAGGCTTTCTCCTCCCTCCTACCTGCAGGGTGCAATAGACAGCCGGTACTAAGGAGTGAAGGCAGAGTGTCGTCCTTCTCTCTCCTTGTCATGTGACTTATCACATGACCAAAGGAGGGAAAGGAGGAGAAGCTGCATTCATGAGAAGATCTGTGAGTACAAGGGGGAAGGGCGAGGTTACACTTATGGGGACTCTGATGGGGACACCTGATGTAAAGGAGGACTCTGATGGGGACACTGTTTACATTGTTTTATGTTAACCACTTGCCCTCTACACTCTGTTAGGCTAATGTTGTTATGTTTAAATTGACATAATAAAGCTATGTTATAATTGCAGTTTTTCATATTTTGAACTCTTTATTCTAAAGAAAAATGTAATTTAATAAGCTTTAAGGGGGTGTGGTTGGGGGCAGGGCTGGGGGAGGGGTCTGGGGTGGGGTTGGAGGCGGACCTGGGCAAGGTTTGGTGGGGCAACTGGTGGAGAGTAAGGTTTTTTCCTGACTACTAGGTCTAGATTTGAAATTTTAAGCCCTGCTACACCATACACGGATTTCCTTTTGTGTTTCACACACTGCTTCAAGCTTTTCTTATACTGTATGTAGTACAATATAGAGGGAGATTTACTAAAACTGGTGCGCACAGAATCTGCTGCAGCTGTTCATAGTAACCAATCAGCTCTAGGTTTCATTGACAAAGCTTAATTGAACAAACTGAAGTTAGAAGTCGATTGCTTACTAATCACAGCTGCACCAGATTCTGTGTACACCAGTTTTAGTAAATCTCCCCCTGTATCTCATAGCTCGGTGACACTGTCAGATGAATTCAAAATAGCCGTAAAGACAGTTTTCTGCTAGTAGTTGCCTCAAAGTTTACCAGTGCTTAATTCAGGTAAGTATTTGTGCCAATGTCGGTAAAATTACAAATACAGGTAGTTCTTACTACCGCCACTTTAAGAAACTCGCTATGGCAGTGACAAATTCTTTACAAATTTGAGAACTGGCAGTAATTCGTTAAGGAGATTTCCAAAATACAAGACAATTACTTGTCCCTCAGTGTGCAGATCCTAATAGGGAACTGAGAGACTGGTTCCCACAGGTTTGCTTTACATTTGACTTAGGCTACGATCACACTAGCATTGTGTGCAGGCGGCAGAGAGGCGTTTGGGAAGCATTTTTACAGCTTCCCAAACGCCTCGGACAATTCTGCACATTTCAGCACATGGTGCTGTTCTAACGGGACCGTTAGCGTCGCATTGCGGCAAAAGGGACGCCTCTAGTTGAGTCAGGAGGCGTTGAAGTCTCCTATTCTAGTCTATGGTGCCGCTCTGCAAACGCCCAGCCGGCACCACCTGGATTGAATGAAACTATCAGTTTCAAACCTTTCTTAGAACATATCATGCCACAAATTCAAGTGAGTAATTATATGTTTTATTATGCTGGGTGTTTATTGTTAATTCAGATACCTTATGCTTTATAGTACGGGGTCATTATTTTGCATCTGGCATGAGGTGTTTATCTGCAAATACAATGGATGCGAACCTATATGATTATGTACAGATATTTGCCCAGATATGTCCATAACTATATGTATGAGAAGTGAATTATTCATTTTTTTTAACTTTGTATAAAATGGATATACTTATGGTTTATTGATTGATTGGCTCATGCTCTTTATATAATGGTGGTCTACTGCTTGGGGGCTTGGTTGATCTTTTAAGCGGATATATGCACCTTTGACTTCCACCTCTTGGCTTGAGGGATGTATTGATGTATTGTTTTCGACAATTCCTTTGGGTTTCTTTTCCCATGGTATAAGCATGGGTGTTTCACTCGTTGGCCAGTGTGTGATTTGCCTGTGTTGCATCTTTTGGCTGTTTGCATTGCCGCTCTCAGTATGTCACTGCGATGGGCGCCATGTTGCGCATGCGCGGTTTCGAGGGTGTACGCCACATCATTACGTCAGCGTCAAGATGTGGCAGGAGTATAAGAGAAACACCATTTTAGAGGGATATGGACAGGGGGTTGGACGTGTTTGCAGGAGTCTTGAACAGTAGATATGAGGGATCCATAGGACTATGTGGAGGTAGGACTTCATGAATTGTTTGGACTTTACGTGCATGTTTAGTCAACTTATAGGGGCATTATCTGTATTTTAGACGTTTATAGGAAGACTATGAGGCCAATTTATACCTTCATCCCCCCGTTGTGGGGGTGGATGTCACCACCGATATTTTACCTATCCCTATTATAGGTGAGCATATATAGTTTCCATACACACAAATGCATTGGGAACACTACACATTCTATTCCAAATCAAAACATGAAGAAAAATCTTCTTTACAAACTCAAACATTCACTATATAAACTGAAAAATGTTTGAATCACTTAATATTTAGTTGTATAAGCACTGTTTCTGAGAACTGCTGTACATCTGTGTTGCATGGAGTCACCCAACTTCTGGCACCTGTGAACAGGTATTCCAGCCCAGGATGATTGGACTACATTCCACAGTTCTTCTCTATTTCTTGGTTTTGCCTCAGAAACTGCATTTTTGATGTCACCCCACAAGTTTTCTATTGGATTAAGATCCGAGGATTGGGCTGGCCACTCCATAAGGTCAATCTTGTTGGTCTGGAACCAAGATGTTGCACATTTACTGGTGTGTTTGGTGTCGTAGTCTTGTTGGAACACCCATTTCAAGGGCATTGCCTCTTTAGCATAAGGCAGCATGACCTCTTCAAGTATTCTGATGTATTCAAACTGATCCATGATCCCTGCTATGCGATAAATAGGCCCAACACCGCAGTATGAGAAACATCCCCATATCATGATGCTTGCGCAACCATGTTTCACTGTCTTCACAGTGTACTGTGGCTTGAATTCAGTGTTTGGGGGTCGTCTGACAAACTGTCTCCGGCCACTAGACCCAAAAAGAACAATCTTACTTTCATCAGTCCACAAAATGTTGCGCCATTTCTATTTAGGCCAGTCAATGTGCTCTTTGGCTCTTTGTTCCTCTTTAGCACGTCTTTTTTTCAACAGTGGGACTTTGCGGGGCTTCTTGCAGATAGCTTGGCTTCACATAGGCGTCTTCTAATTGTAACAGTACTCACAGGTAACTTTAGACCTTCTTTCATCTTCCTGGAGCGGATTGTTGGCTGAGTCCTTGCCATTTTGGCTATTCTTCTATCCATTCGAATGGTAGTTTTTCGCTTTCTTCCACGTCTTTCAGGTTTTGGGTGCCATTTTAAAGCATTTGTGATCATTTTAGCTGAGCAGCCTATCATTTTCTGCACTTCTTTATATGTTTTCCCCTCTCCAATCAACTTTTTAATCAAGGTACGCTGTTCTTCTGAACAATGTCTGGAACGACCCATTTTCCGCAGAATTTCAGAGAGAAATGCACTGTAACCAGCATGTACAACATTTGCTGCCTTCCTTCCTTAAATAAGGGCAATAATTGCCACCTGTTTTTCAAAGAATGAATGACCTCACTAATAGAACTCCACACTGCTATTATTTTGAACATGCCTCTTTCAATTAGTGATTCAATTACACAGAATCAGCAGCATGCATGTCATGACTGTTCGGTCTGTTGGATTTCTATTACTCTACTACACCTGCTAGTAAATTATTTGCCATGTAGAAATATTTCTACCAAAAACAGTGATTGATCAGGTTAGTGATGTCTGACTGCTATTATTTTGAACACAACTGTATATATGCATACTATGTTTGGATAAAATGTATGGCTTTTTGGAGAGATATATATATATATATATATATATTAGTGGTATACTCTTATATTTGTGAGTGAAATGGGGCTTATGAATATATATTCCAGACAAAAGCCTAAGGAATTGCAGTTGAGGCTTATTCACTCGAAGGGTCCTAAGAGTCTTATACTAGCAGGGGCCTGGTTCCAGATATTATCCATATATACACTATAATCTGCGGATGGCCTGAACTTTAGTAAGTGGCTATATATACTCCTTTTTTTTTGGCATGTTTATGTATACATACATGTTAATGAAATGATGAGGTTTTCTGATGTGGGGCTCCTATGTTCACCTTTTTTTCTGTAGATTGAATACAGTTGCTGTACTTGATTGGAAGCCATGGTTATTCAAATGTAAGGAAATTTGAGAACTCTTCTCTTTTTTGCACTTAAGGCCATTTATGTAGGCATTCACAGTATATACATTATTCTAATGTATTTATCTTTGTAGACTCTATTGGTGATTGTTTAGATTATTGCATGTGTCCCTCGGGGAACGGTTCCTTCTGGATTTCCTATGTCTGCCTGCCAGACCTTGCATATATATATATATGTGTGTGTTATCTTTGCCTAATTTAGGTTTTATTGTACGTTTTTTGATTTTCCAGTGATAAATGTATTAATGTATGTAATCTTTTCAGAATATCAGTTTTGCACCTCCCTTAACATACGGTCCTATATGCAAAACACATTGACCTTTGAAGCTGGACAAACTATTTACATAATCTATGTGGCTATACAATTAACAAGAAGAGGTTATGTATTTTTTTTTTTGGGGGGGGGAATCTTCTTTACAACCCCCCCTCCCCCGGTTTTAAATATATGGAATGTCTCTGTGTATTGTAAAGTGTTTCACATCTATGTAGAATAAAATATATATTTTTTTTTAATGAAACAAAGTGTGGTCTCACGTAGTGCCTATAAAGTCCGCTATTATACTCTCCAGGTTCTAGCAGTTGTTTTTTTCCCAATTTCAATTGCATGTGGCACCTTGAAAGCTCTTAATATTCTCATAAAATGGAAAACGTTTCTTCCTTGTGTCAATGCCTGGGAGAGAGACTTGCAAGAATAGAACCAAATTTGGTGCATCACCAAATCTAGCTCTAAATAGGCTGCGGCGGTTGACACCATTTATAAAGTTCTTTCCTCTCATGGCCTATGGTACCCGCCAGACTAGCCTGAGCATACCCATTCAACCCTTCTTGCTTTTGCAACTGCCCAGACATGGGCTTCTATTACCATATTTGGTGGTCATGCCCCATAGTAAATACATTCTGGCACCAAGTCTATGACATTTTGCATAAACGTCTGCAAAAATCCATACCCATGCTACTGCAAGAAGTTAATGTACAACCATCTAAGATCGCTCAGAAACAACATGCTCTGATGGTCCATGTCCTGACAGCCGTGAAGCAGGCAATAGCGAAAGCATGGTTGTCTGATATGCTCCCGGTCACTGGAGGTCACAACTCACATGCAATTGGTTTTAATCCATGAGAACTCACACCTAAACTGCAAGGCACTATGCTGGAATTTAGGCAAGTTTGGGACACCTGGATTTCTCGTAGTCTTCTGGGGACTTCAGATCGCTGCCTTCTTGAGCTTTAAACAACTATTAGTCTTGGGTTTTTCCCACTGCCTCATGGGTCACCCCTGACCGCTGCCACCCCCTGCCCCTTTCCTCCCTTCTTTTATCTTCCTTTCTCTCACTCCTATTTCTTTACTATTTCATGAGCACCTGTATTACTCTTTTATATGTCCTGTGTCCTACCCTTGGCCTCGGGTTATGGTTATTATTGTGAGCTGTCATCACTTCCAATTTTGTTGAGATTATCTCTCTGTGCTATGATTCACATGGCTGACAAGCCTTTATATACTGTTATATTTACCAAGTTAGAGTTCAGACTTTTTGTGATACGCTTGTATGTTTTCAAGATAACCTGTCTGAAATCTTCAATATATTTATTTAGTTTCATGAGAAATTACAAAAATACCTGAATTAAAAAAAAAAAAAAAAGAAATAGAAAAGCTTTATGCTTTGCAACTCTCATCCTGACTCAAAATTTCTTTCCCGGAAAGATGGAAAGTCCCTGTACGCTTGCTGTGCTTTATACTCCATGTAGCTGTAGCAGTTCATAAATCACTCACCACGGGCACATATATTAAAGAAGCAAATAGTTTATTTATACCAGCTTGGTCCACATGCACTATTTAAAGTCACAGAAAATTTTTGAGTTAAGCTGGCCGTATACGGACAAGGTTTTTTTTTTTTTTTTTGATCAGCCCACTGAACAGATTTCCTCCATACATAAACACAAGGTGGATGGAGAAATCCTCTCTGCTCTGCCATCAGAATACACTGATCAATGCTGCAGCACTGATGGAACAAATATTTTCCAACAATCCCGTTCATATGAAGTTAATCATTCGATCACTTAGATCCATCTATGGCCAGCTTTAGGCTGTAACTTTCTTCCAAACCTCTCACACCTTCCTGTTACATACAGTGCTACATGCTGTTCCCTATCCCTCTCTGTTGTATACAGTCTCTTACACTTCCCTAATACAAACACAGTCTTGCAACACAACTACATGCAGTGTTCTTTCCACACTGTGCCTTATACCTCTAAATTACACACAATGATTCATGCGTCTATTACATATTGTGCCCTGTACCTCTCTGGCAAGCTCAGTGCTTCATATCACTGTTGGATGCAGTGCTTCATTTCTTTCAGTTACACAGTGTCACACTTATCTATTATCTATTACACACCACAGCTTTTACTTTTGTATTACATAAAGTGCTACACACAGTGCCTCATGCCTTTCTGTAACAAGTAAAACCTAATACCCCTCTACTGAATGCAGATCCTTTTCCTTACTGTTACACGCATATCCTTATGTCTCGATTAGACATTATACCAGCCTTTCCTTACTACCTGTGGTACAAACACAGCTATACTCAACCTACTGCTATACATTGTCACACGTGTATACCAAACTTTACATGAATATAGGGGCTCTTGATTTGCTAAACCAGCATCAAAATTCATCCTGACCCTGAATTATGGTAAAGGCAATAGCATAGTTGGAGACTGCTTTGCTGCTTCAGGACATATTCAAAATCATAATATAAAATTGTACAGAATGTGTTGATAGTGGCCTGTCACGTAAAGCTTTAATAGGTGTTGGATGTTGCAACAAAACAAAGACACACAGCCAGGATTGTTCACTTACTAGGGTAAGTTATGCCCGGCCATACATGGATCGAAATTCAGCCAATTCAGTAGAATCCAGTCCATGTATGGGCAGGATGGTTGTAGAGAAGTCGACTTCTGTACAATTACCCTGTTGGATATTTGTCGCTTGATCGCTGATCAGTGTATTCTGACAAAGGGGAAGTCTCCCGATGTCAGAATACAAAGGCACAGTAGGAGAATCCCCCCCATGTACATCAAATGTGTGGATGGGAGAATCCAGGCTTTTTTTCGTTCAACCCACTGGTTGAGCGAAAAAAAAGAAAAGAAAAAATCATCTTTGGACTGCCTTAGAAGCCCACTGGATTTCTGGCAGATCCATAAGTATTTTCTGTAATTGCAGGGTTTTGACATAGGAGCTGTGGATTACACATATATTTGCAAAAGTGTGCAACTAAAATCTGTTTTTAACAAAGTGTTAGACAGGACCACTTTGTTTTTTTTTGTTTTTTGCAGGCTAGCTGGTAAGTGTGCAGAGAAATTTTTGTTTGTTTGTGATACTTCACATATATGCAATATGCTTTTTTTCTGTACAGCCATTTGCACAGAAATCCGGTGCGAAACTAGATGGTTCACAAACTATTTCTTGTAACTGTACATGGCACCTCTTGCTTAACCATTCTGTTTAAGTTATAACATGACAAATATACAGCTATTAACAAACAAATAACTTTCCAAAGAAATTTTAATTTTCAAGTTTTACAATGACACAAATTACAGTGTGAATCAAGTACCCACAATATACTTGACTGATATTTAAATATCTATTTAAAGGTTATTTCATATTGTTAATCAAAATGAAATTAAAGCCAGTGCACAACCCAAAAAAAAAAAAAGTCACAACACATTCATCTGGCTGTAACAATGATACTTAGGCATGGCAAGGAGATTTTTTTTTCTTCAATCCAATACAAAAATAATTTTCCATATACAGCTTTTTACCTTAAAGTTTTAGAAAAGTAAATCAAACAGCACAAAATTGTATTGCTAGGCAGGAAGGGTATGAAGTGTGATCATGAAAAAAAAGCTGAATAGGTTTTTCAGAACCATGGGCAAACATTTTTGGAATCAAAGCTATAGAAAGCAGCCTTCCATCAAACAGCTCCCTGTCCTGCCCATTAACTGCTGCTACTATGCTCCAGTTATGGGTTAGGTTATTCCTGCACGGTTCTCCAAAATGTAAAATAAATGAAGATCCAAAAAAAAAAAAAAAAAAAAAGAGCAAATTCTCACCATAATAGCCACATAAGGTGTGTGGGAACAGAGATTGGCAGTAGAGACCTCACTGCTCAAGGAGAGAAAACAAAAAACAGTGAATAATTTAACATCAGCAACAACAATTTAACATCAGCTGAAATATTGCTATTTGATGAACTACTCCTTTGAAAATAGTACAACTAACTCCAGAAGTTACAATTTCACAAAAAAGCAATAATTACATAAGTGGACAACTTAAGGAACCTGTCAGAAGACCTATGAAAGCTCCTTCTGCTAACATCTTTTGTAATTCTATTTGCCTGGCTCTCTGATCCTCTTACTTCAAGTAACTGATCCAAAACATCTACAAAAAGGACTGTGTTTTTTCCTACTTTTCTATTGGCATACTCGCTCTGGATCAGTGATTCAAAGTACTGAAGCTAGTGGGTCAATATAACAGTCAGGCAAATTGCATTTCTAGAAGGTGAGCAACACCAGCCACAGCTCTATTCTCATGGCAGAATACCTTTAACGGAAACCAGTATCAGCAACAGCCAAGTTAAAGGCGCTGCCAATTTAGGATGTAATGGAAGAAGGATTAGGTGAATTTGCTGCCACTAACAGAACCTCCTGTGTGCTAATCACACACTGTGCTGAAGGAGAGGAAGACTAATCCAGTTTTTACATGGGTAGGTGTGGAGTTGGTAACAAAGTAACATGCTTTGTACTGTCAGTAAGTGCAGGTAATGGGCCACTCCATTTATGTGTTGCCTAAATTATTTAGATTTAGCAAATCCAACACGGTCATTTTCTCTGTCAAATACAGTGTAATACTGGCCAATGAAAACATCCCCAATGATCCAGAGTGGGCCAGCGGGAGGAGGAATGTCAAGGCCCATGAATCCACTGATGCACATAGTACGGCCAAACTGAGTCACCTGAGAGAGAACACAGGATTACAATTAGGAGGGTCTTATTCAGAATACAGCTCCTAAAATGTGTTTTAAATTGCAATACATGCAAAGGCTATATGAACACTACTTGTCTTCATATTTAATTCATCACTGCGAAATACTCACCTTCAGAACATATTGTTCTCCGGTCAGGCTGTAGTCCTTTCCTCCAAAATTGAATGTAATAACAGGTAGTGAGGGAATTTGATCACAGATCACCATATACTGCAGTGAAAACAAAAACAGTTTTATCTATAACATCTAATTCTGTTTGGGAAAAAAAAGCAAAAAAAAAATGTAACTTTAAAAAGCCATTCTGTTAGCCTTGGAGGACTCCTCAAAACTGGCACATGCAGCCTAAAGAAACATCCACGTGCACAAAGTTGATAGATTAATATACACTCACTGGCCACTTTATGAGGTACACCTGTTCAATTGCTTGGTAACACAAACTGCTAATCAGCCAATCACATGGCAGCAACTCAATGCATTTAGGCATCTAGATGTGGCGAAGACGACTTGCTGAACTTCAAACCGAGCATCAGAATGGGGAAGAAAGTGACTTTGACCGTGGCATGGTTGTTGTGCCAGTCGGGCTGGTCTGAGTATTTAAAAAACTGCTGATCCACTGGGATTTTCACGCATAACCAGCTCTAGAGTTTACAGAGAATGGTCCAATAAAGAGAAAATATCCAATGAGCAGCAGTTGTGTGGACAAAAATGCCTTGTTAATGTCAGAGGAGAATTGGCAGACAGGTTCGAGATGATAGAAAAGCAACAGTAACTCATGTCAATATGGACCAAAATCTGTGGAACGTTTGCAACACCTTGTTGAATCTTTTGCATTCAGAACTGCCTTAACCGGTTCAGTGCCGCCCCATAGTAGAAATACTGCTACAGGGCGGCAGCTGTGCGCAAAATCACATGTATATATGCGATTTCGCATTTCCAGGTAGTGGGCATGCGCGTACCCTACCCGTGCGGCCGTTCGCAGCCGTCAGTCACCGGGTCCCGGCTGGTGATTACTCGCCAGCACCCTGTGATTGCCAAGGATCTCCGACGGGGGAGAGACCTGTTAGTGAACAAAACAGTTCTCCTCCCTGTCAGCTTCTGCACACTGATTTGTGACAGGCCAGGCCATTTTCTGCGTTACAGCGCTGCGCTACTTTAACAATTGCGCGGTCATGCAATGCTGCACCCAAATGAAATTTATGTCATTTTTATGCCCACTAATTAAGCTTTCTTTTGGTGGTATTTGATCGCCTGTGCGTTTTAAATTTTTTCTGCTATATAAAAAAAAGTGACAATTTTGAGAAAAAAAAGTAATATTTTTTACTTTTTGCTATTAAAATGCCAAGTAAAAAAAAAAATTGTAAAAATTAAATTTGGATATAAATTAAGGCCAAAATGTATTCTGCTACATGTAAACATGCTACGTGTAAATTAATTGGTTTACGTGAAAGTTAAAGAGTTTACAAATGGCGGTATATATACTGTTTTTTTTTTTAATTTTTACTAGTAATGGCAGCGATCAGCAACTTATAGCGGGACTGCGGCGGGCATTCTGACACTGGGGGGAACTGAATTGGTGTCACTGACTAATAAAAAGCACTGACACTGTACTAACGGCACTGGGCAGGAAGGAAGGGGTTAACATGTAGGCGCTCAAAGGGCTAAATTGTGTGCTGGGTGTGTTTTACTACAGGGCCCTGTGTTAGTGCTTCACTGTGAGCACACAGCTTTGCATGGCTGTGCTGTGCAAAGCAGTGTGCACGAGCTGACAGGGTGGAGAACTGTTTTGTTTACTAACAGTTCTCTCTCCCGTCGGAGATGCTCGGCAATCATCGGGCGCTGGCGAGTAATGAAAGGGGTAAAACCTTTTCGAGGTCAAGTGATTAAGTAGAACTGAGGGCAAAACTCCCTCCTTTGTGGATAGCGTAAGGGAGGTTATAACCTATGAGGGTTTCTTTGCTATTGGTGTCCCACCACAGGGATTTCCATTCTGGTGTCCAACTGGGGAGATTTCCTGCTCCATAGTCACAATACAAAAGTGAGAGGATATCCCTGGTAGTCATCAGGACTAATGCTCCTATAACAAGATTTCCCTCTGTATTCCTTGTTCTGGTGACCACTTAAAATCTGGGATTTTCTTTCACTATCTGTAATAAATGGTCATCAGGACAAATAAAAATTATTATTATTACACAGGATTTATATAGCGCCAACAGTTTGCTCAGTGCTTTAAAAATAATATTAATATTTTAATAGCACTTTTCTCCCTAGGGACTTAATTGATGGCAGCGACTTCCATATTGTGGGTGGTGCATGAAAGAAAACACAAGATCCAAAAGACTTTAAGAGGACCCAGGGCATGTGTAATCTCCCAATCTCTGAGCAGTGGAATGAGAATGTGGGAGTATGGGTAATCAGTAGTTCAGTCAGATAGACAGAGTTATTTTGGGGGCTCTATAAGCAAGCTGATTTTATATTACATTCTCTATTTGACTGGCAGTCAATGTAGAAATGCAAGAACGGGGGGGTTGAGAATGTGACAGCGATGGGGTTGATTAGTAAATAGCCTGGCAGCTGTGTTCCGCACCAGCTGCAAGTAATGCAATTCTAATTCTCTCAGGGAGACCACAGTAAGAGGCACGGCAATAATCCTATCTGTTACAATAGCATAGATTAATTTTGGCATATCCTCTGCTGGAATCATATTGAATGGAAAATGATAACTGGATGCTAAATTGATCGGTGTCCAGGATCACACTCAGGCTGCACACATGGTCTGAGAACATATGATTTGTATTTCCAAGGTTTAAACCAGCTGTATATGCGTTTGCTACCACTTTGTGTTCGCTTCTGTCCTCCAATTGGGGACAACAGCAAAAACAAAAACTGACAGGTGTTACATGCCCTCTCTACTCCATCTAAAAATTAAAAAAAACCAAAAAAAAAAAAAAACAGGTTTGCCTTCAATTCTAGTTCAACGACTTGTCCTCCAGAAGATTTACCCCCCTTCCTGACGAGGACATTTTTTGCAATACGGCGCTACGTTACTTTAACTGACAATTGTGCGGTCATGCAACACTGCACCCAAATTAAATTTACGCCCTTTTTTCCCCACAAACAGAGCTTCCTTTTGGTGGTATTTTATCATCTGTGTGGTTTTTATTTTTTGCGCTATAAACAAAAAAATACTGACAATTTTTGAAAACAAACTGTATTTTTTTACTTTTTGCTATTAAACATGTCCAGTAAAAAAATGTAAGAAAAAAAATCAAATGTCATAAATTTAGGACAAAATGTATTCTGCTACATGTCTTTGCTAAACAAAAATCACAATACGTGTAAATTAATTGGTTTAGGTAAAAGTTATAGCGTGAGCTGACGGGAGATATAAATATTGTTTACATACAGGTCTCTGCCCCGTCGGAAATCCTTGGAGATTGCTGGGGAATCACCAGCTGGGACCTGGTTATTGACAGCCAAGGCTGAAAATGGCGGCGCGGGTAGGGAACTGCAAATTCATGTATATACACACGTGATTTTGCGCACCAGTGCCGCCCTGCAGCAGTATTTCTGCTACAGGGCAGCGTGGAAGCAGTTAAAACATTAACCCCTTGCCAACCAGTCACTTATCTGGTACATCACTGGACTTCAAGTTGTTGTACCCCAAAAGATGCCTGTGGCTTCAGGCATCACCCTGGTACTGTTTTTTATTGCTGACAGCTGGCTTTATTGCAATAGCAATCAAAGCAGCTAACTAGCCTCTTGATTGCTATTACAAGCAGCAGGAGGGGACAGTCCCTCTCCTTCCCGAGGCTTTAACGGGAGTTCCCATCTACCGGGAGTCCTGATCGACCAGCCAGTGCTACCGCCGGCTGGTCACAGAGTCGAACAAAGACCAGATCAGCTTTGTTCTGCTCTGTTAAATAGCAATCTGGAAGCAATGACCTGAAATCACTTCCAGTTTACTCGGAAATTTAAAAAAACATAAAAGCATTCAATCACATCGATCTTGGTGACTGAATGCTTTTAAGGGCATAGGAAGGATTTGGTGTCTTGTTGACCGTAGATCCCTCCCATAAAGAGTATCTGTCACAAGCCTGTTGCTGTCACAAGTGATATTTACATTCTTTGTGACAGGAAAAAAAGTGATTTTTTTTTTTTTAAAGTGCGTGTAAAAATAAAAAAACAATTGAAGTGTTCCTGTGCTTGTGAACAAAGTGAAAGCACACAAGCAGTGATTGTCCCACACATGAAGTATCACGGCAGCTGTCAGATTATGGGCAGTAATTCTAGCACCGGACTTCATCTGTAAATCTAAAGTGGTAACCTGTAAAGTCTTTTAAAGCTTCACCTATGGATAGTAAAATTGACATCATTTGTTGCCGTTGCACTGGCGTGTTAAGTGGTTAAAGTAAAAGTTAAACTTATTCCTACTTAAGCTTAAATGTGCACCGACCCCCCTTCTAAACCCTATTCTATCTACCCTGGGAAAGGAAGATGCCTATACTTACCTATTCTAAGCGATCTGGTCCGGTCACATACTTGGGTCACAGTGCAGGCTCAGAATAGAGGAGGGACAGCCGGCAATAGATGCTCCATAATAAGTCTATGTTAGAAGGCAGCACCCAAGCTCTGCAGCCACAGCAGTCGCTGCTGGGGAGATCACGTGACTGGACCAGCTCGCTCGCAGAATAGGTAAGTATCAGCATCTTCCTTCCACAGAGAAGATAGAAGCTTTAGAAGGGGGATGGGAGCAGGCTTATTTTAGGAATAAGCAGCACTTCAATTTTAAACTCAAAAGCAAACATTTTTTTATATTTCAGTTTACCAATTCTTAGATGTGATGGCTGCATTAGGTTTCTTTTTCAGGCTCTTTCTCTTCTATTTTCACCTAGTAATCTAGCCAGTAAGTCTGTTTTTCAACAGAACAAGCTGTCCTGCATATTTAGAAGTTGGAGGGTTGGGACAAACCATTTAACATTGACAGGGATGCTTACAATGATCATCTTTAATTTATTCATGTAAAACCTTTATCCCAAAAGGAACAAAACTGTTTGCTGTAACTGCTTAATAAGTGTGAGCTGGAATTTTGCTTCAATTCATTAGTTTACTAAAATCTGCTAGTACATCTAACACCACCTTCCCAAAGGTGCCCCCTTCATCTAGAATGGAGGCACTCTAATACAGGGAGGCGTTACTGGCCAGAACACCAGGTGAAAACAGAGAAAGCCTGAAAAAGAAAACTAATGCAACCACTACATCTAAACATTGGTAAGCTGCAATGTGTTAAATGTATGCTTTTGGGTTTAATATCCCTTTAATAAGAATAGAAATTCATGATTCTGAGTTATGTGTGCTCCTGGTTTCTTTGGTTCAGTTACAATCTCCAGTGACAATTGGTACATAATGCTCTACAGTCCACCAAGTAACTAACAATGTTTCATCGTATAACTTGAACACCCATTGTCAGACAGGCACTCACCTCTCCATGAATAAGGGGCAGAGCTCCAATAGCCTTCTGCAGTGCATCGATTTCTTCTGTTGGGCCAATGATCAGGGAGGTCCCAGTATCCACAATAGCCTCACAACCGCCTTTACACAGAGTCAGCTGACCTCCGACCTCTACACTGCAGGGGAGAGAGAAACATTTCTCAGGCAGGATCTAACTGCATTACAGTTGAACTGGCCCACACAAAGCAATTATGCTAGCACTGGACAGACAATAGCCTCCTAGCTTCATATTTCACTTAACATAACCAGGGATGAGACTCATTGCAGTTCTCCACAATTACAAGACTGACACATTCTCTACGGACCCTACATTTCAATTTCAAGGCAAAGGACCAGTGTTTATAGGAAATCTACCATGATGGAAATGTTACAGCATGGACAATTTGAGTCATGCGCTCCCAACCTGTACACTGATCAGGAAATCTTACTTCTCCTGCTGCATTTGCTTTTTATGCATAGTTACATAGTTAGTCTGGCTGAGAAAAAGACAAAACTCCAATCTAGTTCTACCACAAAAAAAAAAAAGTTATAATCCTATATCCACAGTTGATCCAGAGGAAGACAACAAAAATCCAGCAATGAATGATCATTTTTGTTCTGGCAGGGGAAAAAAAATCCCTTCCTGATCCCCCGAGAGGCAAGCGGATATTCCCTGGATCAATTTTACCTATAAATGTTAGTATCCAGTTATATTCTGTGTATCTAGGAAACAATCCAGGCGGTTTTTAAAGCAATCCACTAAGCTGGCCAGAACCAACTCTTGAGGGAGTTTATTCCACATTTTCACAGCTCATACTGTGAAGAAACCTTTCCATATTTGGAGAAAAAATTTCTTTTCCTCCAGACGTAAAGAGTGCCCCCTTGTCCTCTGTGATGACCTCAGAGTGAGTAACTCTACACCGAGTTCGCTATATGAACCAATGATTTATTTATATATGCTTTTTATGACAGGTGCCTTTTAGGAGAAGGATAAAGGAAAAAATCCAGTCCACTGCTGGTTCTGACTGACAAAAGGCAAGCTGATGATACGGTAAGTAACAACATTTAGAATAATAAAATTATTTTTTTTAAAGGATCTCAGTGCCATAAACACTTTGCAGTTGACTGCTCTAGGTTTACATCCTTCAACATAGTCAATAGTGCAAATCTTGGCATGCAAAGACAGAAAAATATTTCCCGAGACCAAAATCCAATTTTAGGCAAGTTTAAATAAAAATGCTCTTAAATCTTTTTGCGTCTTATGTATGGACTGTCTCTCTCAGACTCTGTGCTACTTCGGGCCTGTACAGCCAATACAACAGCTAGTAGTGATAGATGCTATTCATACAGTGAGAAATGCTGAACTCAAACTGGATATGAACTCAAACACTGAAGATTTGCCATGTCTGGATTTATAAATTAATATAAAAACAGAGTGAGCGCTAAAATAAATATAAATATAAAAATATGAGAACTGACCGCGACTGTGCACCAAAAGGCACCATATAAGACCTTCAAAAGGAACAGAGATAAGAGGGGGGGGGTGCAGCACTATAAAAGAATCCACAGTAATAGTAGAATCAAGATTAAAATTAAAAATTAAAAAATTGAAAAACAAATAAAGTGACCATGTGCACATAAAAAGGCCACTAAGTTGTGGCTATGAAAGTGAAGGAAGTGTAAAATCAATCAATAAGTCCAAAACAGAAGTGCTGATAAGATCTCAGATGATCTTCAGATGTCCAATATGTGGAACCATAAAGGAGCTGATAAATTGTGTAAAGATTGCGCATAAGTAATAGGAAACCACTGAACATCTGATGTCATCCAACTGGTCTGGTCAGATCTGGTCACATAATTCTCACTGCCTGGTGCTGTCACACTTACAGATACCGTTTTGATGGATGTGGCTGCTCTGTGAACCTAGCTGGTTCTCATAGGAACTCAAACAAACAGAGAGGGCCACATAGTGTAGTATCCTTAGGGTGTTTATTCCATATGCAGGCACATATATAGCAGAAGAGGTACCAACAGATAAAAAGATCAAATATACTGACCAAATAAATATGCAAGATGGCCGCCGGGGCCCCTCGTGGCGCCTGCGGAGTAGCATCCAGCCTGCTGTAGCTTTCTCTGACGCATTTCGAGCGACTGCTCGTAGTCATAGGGGTGCAGGGAAAGCTACAGCAGGCTTGACGCTATGCCGCCGGAGCCACGAGGGGCCCCGGCGGCCATCTTGCATATTTACTTGGTCAGTATATTTGATCTTTTGATCAGCAGGCGCCAATGGCGCCTGCTGCTGTCTCAGTCAATGAGGAGGGGGAGACCTGGAACAGCCGAGGCTCTCCTGCACAGCATTGGATCACAAAGGGACTCACGTAGGTATTGGTGGGGATGGGGGGGGTTATGGTTTGGAGGGGCTGCTGCACACAGAAGGTTATTTTACCTTCATGCATAGGATGCATGAAAGTAAAAAACCTTTAGTCTTTACAACCACTTTAATTCTCTAATTAACAGATATTATCATATCAACTAGCACACAGCCCACCAACAGGATGACAACACAAATAAATAAATTATAGCTTTTACTTACTGGTTCATACGAATCTGCCAGTATGCCTTACGGGTCACATTCATGTAATTGAAGTCTCCAGTGTAAAATTTAGGGTCAGTACCTCCAAGTAGCAGTTCTCCCCCTGGCTGCGCATCGGGGTTTCTAAAGGATGATCATGGGAGAAATATTAGAAATCATTGACAGAGTTCATTTGTATAAAATATCTTATATTACACCTACTAAAAGAATTCATATTTTCAAACTGTAAGTGCATCTGAGCTAATCAGAACAGAAAAAGTCAACAAATCTTAAAAGCGGAGCTCCACCCAAAGGGGGAAGCTCTGCTTGTTTGCACCCTCCCACTGCCACATTTGGCACCTTTTGGTGGGGAGACGGTACCTGGTTTTGACATAGTGAACTGAGCCGAAAGTTTGTACCCCCTCCTTCCCCCCGCAGTCTTTTGGGACACTTCACAGGTCCCAAAAGACTGTTGGACCAATCACAAGGCGCAGCACAACTTGCGCATATGAAGTAGGAAACAAGCTGTGAAGACGCAAGGCTTCACTTTCGGTTTTCCCTTACTTGCAGGGCCAGTGTCGGGAACCCAGAGGCTAGTGAAGAACTGGCTTGGGTGACAACGGCGCTGGACCCATGGACAGGTAAGTTTTTTGGTTGAACTGGATGGACTTTTGTGTTTTTTCAGCCAGACTAACTACAGTGGATATAAAAAGTCTACACACCCGTTAAAATGTCAAGTTTCTGTGATGTAAAAAAAAAAAATAGAAAAAAATAAATCATTTCAGAAGGGTTTCTACCTTTAATGGAACTTAAACTGTACAACTCAGTTAAACAACAAACTGAACTCTTTTAGGTGGAGGGATGTAAAAACAAAAAACTAAAATAATTTGATTGCATAACTGTGCACACCCTTAAACTAATACTTTGCTGAAGCACCTTTCGATTTTAGTACAGCACTTTTTGGGTACGAGTCTATCAGCATGGCACATCTTGACTTGGCAATATTTTCCCATGCTTCCTTGCAAAAACACTCCAAATCTGTCAGATTGCGAGGGCATCTCCTGTGCACAGCCCTCTTCAGATCACCCCACAGATTTTCAATCGGATTCAGGTCTAGGCCTTTCCAAAACTTTATTCTTCTTCTGGTGAAGCCATTCCTTTGTTGATTTGGATGTATGCTTTGGATCGTTGTCATGCTGAAAGATAAAGTTCCTCTTCATGTCAGCTTTCTAGCAGAAGCCTGAAGGTTTTGTGCCAATATTGACTGGTATTTGGAACTGTTCATAATTCCCTCTACCTATGCAGGCCATAGACGGTTCGTTTATCGGCCGAGTTTTCGTCCGAAAGAACAATCGGCCAATTTTTGCACTGTTAGTGGGGCAATGGCATTGGCCGATTTTCGCGGTTCCACCTCATTTCATTTATCGGTCATGCTGGAAAATTTGTGAAAAACGGCCGATGTTCCCAATCATTGGTGTCAACATCTGTTTACAGAACGAACGATGTTTCGTTTTTCAGACTAAAAATCGGCCAATATTATTATTATACAGTATTTATAAAGCGCCAATAGTTCGCTCAGCGCTGTACATTACAAAAGGGAGACAGAACATGTGACAGAACAATACCAATACAATGCAAAATATGAGGGGATCAAGGGCCCTGCTCTTTCGAGCTTACAATCTAGGAGAATAAACGAACTGTCTATGGCCTGCATTAGGCCCCAGTTCCAGCTGAAGAAAAACAGTTCCAAAGCATGATGCTGCCACCACCATGCTTCACTGTGGGTATGGTGTTCTTTTGGTGATGTGCAGTGTTGTTTTTGTGCCAAACATTTCTCTTGGAATTATGGCCAAAAAATTCAACCTTGGTTTCATCAGACCACAACACATTTTTGCACATGCTTTTGGGAGACTTCAGCTGTGTTTCTGCAAAATGTTGCCGGGCTTTGATGTTTTTCTTCCTAAGAAAAGGCTTCCGTCATGCCACTCTACTCCATAGCCCAGACATATGAAGAATATGGGAGATTGTTGTCACATGTACCACACAGCCAGTGCATGCCAGATATTCCTGCAGCTCCTTTAATGTTGCTGTAGGCCTCTTGGCAGCCTCCCAGACCAGTTTTCTTCTCACTTTTCATCAATTTTGGATTTCAAGCCCGGATTTCAATACTAACAAAATTTCTTTTGTTAGTATTAGTAGGACACAAAAAAGTGGAGAGACAAAATACAAATTGACACATTCCACGCAAAATCCCCAAAATGGACTGGACAAAATCATCAGAACACTCAATATAATAGCATACCCCTTTGGAAAAAAAATAAACTGAAACCAAACGCTTCCTGTAACCATTCGAGTTTCTTACACTCCTCCAATGGAATTTTTGGACCACTCTTTTTTCACCAACTGCCCCAGGTCTCTCAGATTGGAAGGCTTCCTTTTCCCAACTGCTGTTTTGAGATCTCTTTACATGGGCTCTATGGGATTTAAATCTGGACTCATTGCTGGCCAGTTCAGTACTCTCCAGCGCTTTGTCAAACCATTTCTGGGTGCTTTTTGACTTGTGCTTTAGGTCATTGTCCTGCTGTAAGACCCATGACGGAGACCCAACTTTCTGACCCTGGGCCCTACATTGCACCCCAGAATTCTTTGGTCATCTTCAGATTTCATGCCATGCACACGGTCAATACACCCAGTGCCTGAAGCAGCAAAGCAACCATAAAACAGGGAGATTACATTGCCATGGGCTATAATCTTCTTGACAATGTTGCGCACAGTGGACACAGGAACATTAAGATCTGTTAATTGATACAGGTGAGTTTAATTACAAATTACAGGAGCACCACAAACTTGCAATGCAATTATTTCTTACAATTTTGAGAAGGTGCCAATAATTTTGTCCAGTCCATTTTTGGGGTTTTGCAGGGAATGTGCTAGATTTGGCTTTTTGTTTCTCCACTTTTTTGTGTCATACCAATGCAAGCAAAATAAATAATCATGGCAATGCCAAAACATTTGTGATTGCAACAATTTTCTGTGCCAAGTGGTACATGATATGACAGAAGTGCAAGGTTGCCAATATTTTTGGCCATGACTGTATGTCAGTCAATATTACTTGTGGTTATTTTGTTTTGCACGTCCTGTGCTACATGGTCAGTGGATGTGCAAAGCCGTTGTGGTGTGTGATCAGGGATCAGATCGGTTAGCTGCAGAGACATATCGGCTGTGACAATACATCACCTCTGGACGGATCATACATCCATAAGTGGAAATCTGCCTACCCAGAGAGCAATAGCAGGTTAACCCCTCATAGGGGAACCCCAGTGGACGTGGATCACTTGTTAAGTCCTAAAGGTCCTGTCTGATGATCCATCATCCCTTAGAGGGAAGACCTTCTAGTTCCTGTTCCCACTTGTGATATCTGAATTATTAATGTAAGGCGCATATAATATGCGCGTCCGGTGAGTGTGCATTACTTACATAACCATTCGCGCAGATACCGGGTCCAATTTTACCAGAGCACAAGAGTCACCTTTGAACTGTTTTTATTCATTTTTCATGAATTATTATTAATTTATATTGATTTATTGGCATTCATAGGTTTTCAGCACTGCACCTTTCTGTATACAATATTGGCACAAAACCTTCAAGCTTCTGCTAGAAAGCTGAATATGAAGAGGAACTTCATCTTTCAGCATGACAATGACACAAAGTATACATCCAAATCAGCAAAGGAATGGCTTCACCAGAGGAAGATTCAAGTTTTGGAATGGCCCAGCCAGAGCCCAGACCTGAATCTGATCACAAATCTGTGGGGTGATCTGAAGAGGGCTGTGCACAGGAGATGCCCTTACAATCTGACAGATGTTGAGTGTTTTTGCAAGGAAGAGTGGGAAAATATTGCCAAGTCAAGATGTGCCAAGCTGATAGACTCATACCTCTGCCTAGACAGTGCCGTTTTGCCCTTTGCTGATCACATGCACTCCCAAGAAAAAAAAAACCCTCTCTGCACATGCTCATTTTGGTGTGTATTGCTAGAGTCTCCACACTATATGTGTTATCAAGAGATAAGAGGGGGACACTGGAAGAAGGGGAGGATCAGTCAAAGTCAGGATCAGACAGCATTTTTACACAATGCAGAAGATTAACTCCTTAGGTTCCACAGTGAGTATAACAAGCATGCTTTACTGCATATACAGGCTAATTTTACTGTTGTGGGTTTAGTGACTCTTTAAATCTCCTTTCTCCTCTACCCTAGACAAAAATGAGCAGTTAACCCATGCAGTGCTGGCGCAGCCCAACTGCATGGTAAAATTTTTTTGCCCAGAGATGAGCTGTAAGCCCTTCATTAGGGCTCAGAAAACTTTATTTAGGCCTAGATAGTTTCAGTAAAATTGGATGATCAAATAGATATGTAGTCAGTGTATGTTGAGACTGCAAACCTGTGACAGTTTAAGTAAGTTGGAGGTCTCAACTTACAATGTTGAGAGAGCCAACATAACCACACTGTCTCAGATTTGCAAACTCAACTTACACTGAGAGTAACTGAAGGCTAGAACCCCTATCAAATTTTTACTGCCGATTACATCCCCTTACAGAAACATTCCCATGCTTATTACCACTGTACACAGTGATGGGAAATCAGTCTACAGGGGCCACAGACAGAAACAAGAGCAACTTTATTTATTTATTTTTTTAGCTAAGTGAGGAATGGTTTATCTTTTCACATTGGTTTTATTGATTGCTCTCAGTGTCATCCTGCCACCAAGAGAAGCGAATCCTGTATTTAATCATTCGGACCAGGGAGTGAGCAAATCTCAGGCACTACAGCCCTTAAAGCTAAACTTCGGTATCCACCTTACAATGCATTCAATCCCCTCTCTCCTCAAGCTCCATACCATTATTGCTTTTTTGGTTAAAAAAAATATTTCATGTAAAAATGTGGTTTTAAATTTACCTGTGATGCCATTAAGATCACAAAAATAAACTTGTTATTGCTGGGGGCAGTGGAAGGGTCCTATACAGTGCTATATGTATTTCTGACATCGCTCCAGCTGTCACACAGACCAATTAGAATAGCTTGTCAATCACAGATTTTGAACATAGAAAGGAGTGACAGATCAGGGAAACAAGCAGTCAGAAGTAGAGGCCAACTCCACCCCCCCCCCCCCCCCCCAGGCAACAAGGATGATACGAGCCCGATCTACAGTATGTCTGTTAAATGATCACAGAGAGAAGATACCCACGAGTGTTTGTTGAAAATGGAATTAATGGCCCTGCTGCTATATTTCAGATATTTTTTAAAAGGATTTATGACTGCTCTACTGTCTAGCTGATAAAAGGAAATGGAAAATCTGGCAAGGAAATGCATTAATATAATAATTGCTCTGCCTACAGAAATAAAAATTTACAGTTTGCCATCGTCACAGAGAAGCCTTACCTGTTCAGATAGAAAGAAAACACATTTTTATCTACAAGCTTTTGATTCATGATGTCATCAAAGACAGTTGGAGCCCCATCTACAGATATTCGTGGGTATGCCATTCCCAAAATACCATCAAACTTTGCTGCTACAAAAGTGATGCCGGGTTGTTTTATAGCCTCTGCAAAAAGCTGGCCCTTCACAGCCAGGTTTCCAATCTGGAGCAGAAAAAAAATATAGAATGTTATGCTGCAAGACCAACACTGTAAATATATATTGCAAGATTGAAACATACCCAACATACAAGAAAACAGACCCTGCAGTGTCAACATTCTGCAGGTCAATATATACTGTACAAGGAAACAGTCTCTTAGTTCACCAGGGAATATTTCCTAGTAATATGGTAGACTATAAACAAGAAGGATGAATCAAACTGTGCAAAAAAAAAAAATCATACATGTGTACTATAAGTGCAACAACATGATGGGTTAGTGCCAAACAAGTGTCCAAATGTGAATCCGCAATATATTAAAAGTGTCCACACCAAATAAGTTTCCAAACCAATGCTTCCCAATCTTCCATTGATAGACCTGTGCTCTCAGTGAAAGACCTCTCCCGCTGCATGGAAAACTCACCATATGTATACGCCTTTGTTATCAACAGATAGGCACACATCCCTCAGGCTAGAAATGCTGCATAGAAACAAATCAGCTTCTAACCTCAGCTAATTCAACCAACCACTTCAAGTCTGGACACTTTCACCCTCTTCCAGTCCAGGCCAATTTTCAGTTTTCAGCACTCTTGAACTTTGAATGACAATTGCGCAGTCATGCAACACTGTACCCAAATGAAATTTTTAGCATTTTTTTTGAAACAGAACTTTCTGTTGGTGGTATTTATTCACCACTGGGAATTTTTTTGCGATATAAATGAAAAAAAAAAATGAAAAATGTTGAAAAAAAAAAATTTGTCACCATAGTGACACTGTACAGCTTGTTGGGGGTGATAAAATGATTTTTTTTTTTTAAACAAATTGCTTTTACATCCATAAAAGGCTGTGAAAGCAATAATTTCTCCTGCTCTCTGGCTGCATTCCTGCAGCCATTGCAAAAATACTGCGAAAGCTGTAATTGGTCAGAACTTATCACATGGTACAAGGCTGTAAATGGCCTTATACCATGTGATCTCTGTGATCATTCACAGATTTCACAAGTAGTAAACGACATCAGGAAGTGACATCTTGTTTACAACTGTTCATGTGATCACTGAGTGGCCAATCAGTGGATCAGTGGTCACATGAATCGGGACCTCACACAGCAGCCCCGTCACAGGCAATGGATGCGGGGGAGGGGGCATTTAGAAACATCCGCCCTCATCGACACTGCTCCCGTTCGGTCGTTTATCGAAGGTTAAGCTTGAAGCAGATTGGTTTCTATGCAGAAGTGAGGCTGGTTTTGTACTCTCCAGCTTTAGCAAATAAACACCATTGTGCTAATGCACTTATAGTACACATGCATGATTTTATCGTTTTTGTTTATAGATATGGTACACTGCTTTGACCTACAATGCCATGCTGTACACTGAATAAGGCAAAACAAATAAGTTCTCCAAAAAAGCTGACCGTCACAGTGTCTTCACTGAGATAACCCGACAAACTCCCGCTGCCGTACTGGATGGAAAAGTCTGTACCATTCTTCACATAGGTGGAGGATTTGGAAGAGTCGTACTTATGGTGTAACCCTGGTGAGGAGAAATACTGCTGGTAAATCTTTTATAGAATAAAAACCTCATCAAACTGATAACAAAATTTTAGTATAAACTACCAAAGCATTCACAACTATGTGAAAGAACAGAAATCAGATAATACTGCCCTTGTTCATTACTTCCGCCTGGCAGTACTAGGGTCGTTCGTTCGAATCCCAACTACAGCACTACCTGCCTGGAGTTTGCATGTTCTCCCTGTGCCTGCGTGGGTTTCCTCCAGGTACTCTGGTTTCCAAAGACATGCTGATAGGTTAATTGGCTCCTGTATAAATTGGCCCTAGTATGTGTATGTATGAATGTGAGTTAGGGACCTTAGATTGTACACCCCTTGAGGGTTAGGGACTGATGTGAATGTACAATATACATGTAAAGTGCTGCATAAATTAACGGCGCTATATAAGTACCTGAAATAAAGAAATTTACCACTTACTGTCCCTGAAGCCGTACAAAAATGTTCTGCAACCCAAGGAGTTAAAAAAAACTCAAGGCTTCAGCAGCAGAAATATGCTTTGTTACTATTTTGTTTAGCTGCCCCCCGTAATATATTAGGTAATATATTATGTTTGTGTACACTAAAGTTAATTGCAAATTTTTTATAAGAAAATACAGATTTGATAAACAGTTGCACAAATATCATGTGCAGGTAAAAAAAAAAATGTGCATTTATTATTTTTTGTTTCTGGAAGCTCTAAAGCATTGCACAAGTGATCAGCAGATCGCTGGTGCCATTCAGGTCTCCCCTGACCTGTCAGTATATCTGCTTGCTTGTACATCCCATATGGGTAAGCAGATACTGACAGGAAGGCTCAATGAACTACCACGGCGCTGTGGAGCACCAAAACTTGTAGTTTTCCCATTCATAGAATACTGTGAATGAGTGAAGTGCCGGGCAGGCGGAGCCCGGAACCGCCGTGTTTTTATAAAAATTTTGACAGCTAGCAGGGAGAAGATCCCCTGCTAGCTGTCAGAATGGGGATCGAGGGCAGAGGGTGCTGGTCCGGTCATAACATGTTACACCCTGAATATGGATGTAAAATGGTACGAAAGATGAACCTATCCTTTAGGTAAAATGAGGTAACAATATGAAAATGGAGGCTGTTAATACAATGACCATCTGACTCAACACCTATTTCTATGACTCTATGGCTCTCCTAGAAGTCTTGTACAAACATACTGCTATCAAAAATATATACCCATTATACAGGTTATGTAGCTCATGTTAAATCTGACACCTCTAGGTGCCTGCACCTAGCTCCAGCTGTTCTCTAAATGGTCTCATAAGCCTCAAAACCTGAGGGCTCCAATTTACAGTACCAATTTCCATTTCACCTAGGAAGTCAAAGCCCTAAGCCAAGGACACATTTATGAACCTAATGCAAGCAAGAATGTGCCACATACTATACTGCTAACAAATGCAGAGAACACTCACCTGTTTGTGTCACTCCCTTGCTCCAAAATGTAAATCACTGGCGTCAGAGCAACATCATGAAAATAGACAAATGTTGCACTACCTGCATGTGTTCTTCTAAGTGATTCTGCCACTGAGAAAATCTTGCCAGCCACTGGAATGCTAATCTTTCACTAGTGTAGCATTAGCCTAACCCTGAGCCCAACTACACCTCCATAGTGGTTTCCAAATTGCATTCCTGGGGCCGGATGCAGTCCTTCGGCTATTATTCTTTCCACTGTCAGCAACAGTGAGGCATATTTCCTCCCACTGACAGCAATGATGGGGCACTTTTGCTCCCACTGACACCAAAGATGGGACACTATTCCTGCCCCTAATACTAAAGAGGGGACACTTTGCTCCCACTGACACCAAGATATTTTCTACCCCCGTTGGCCACAACCTGGCCCTCCTAAAGTTTGAAGGACAGTAAACTGGCCCTTTGCATATACATTTAGACATCCCTGATCTCTATAGTCTCTGGACCCAATAGGTAGGTAGGGAGATTAGATGCTAATTTCCTGGATTTAATCAAAATCAGCATATGACATCACCTTTGAAGTTCAGGGGCACTTTAGAAGACAGCTGCAACTGCATACAGGCATCTGAAGAGGATTACATTGATATACAGTATGCAAAACGAGACGAGAGAAGAGCGCACACCCCATAGTGTAGCATGCATAAGGGAGTTAACAGATGCATGGGGGGTGTCAATTTTTACCCGGCACCTGCACGTACAACTGGAATCCACATAGCACTATGCAGTTTTCTTGCGGATGCAATTTTGGAATAGGTGCAGGGATCTTTTTCCTATGTTTTCAGTAGGTACAGCAGCCTATTTAAATGAATGGGTTCTTCTGCCTGTGCTAATGTGGCCACTGAAAAAACTGGCAGAGTTTGAACCTAAAGATGGATACACATGCCAAAAACCGAAAAACATTTTGTCTGTGTGTACTGCGCTCTGTTCATCAGAAGCCAGTCTAATAACTGGTTCTGTTGGAACAGGCATGCTGGAAAACCAGCAATCAGAGATCGCAGCCAATGGCTGTAAGCACTAATCAGTGTATTTTGGAACTGGCTGAACAAAAAAAAAAAAAAAATGGTTTGTGTACTCGGCTTTAGGGTCAAAGATGTTTACAATATGTATATTTAAAACTTCTTGTTAAAAGATTATGAACTTTTGTTTATTAAAATCAAACAAAAAAAAAATGTTTTAAAAGCATATACCTGAAACACAAAAAGGTACACCAAATCCTGATAGGAGGTTTACACTGTACCTGCTTCTTTTAATGTGGTGCATATTAGACATGTTATAATGGATGTCTGTTGCAGACCTGTGTACCGCCAGGCTTCAGTGTATTTTACTATAGCTATGCTAGAGGATTAGATTTAAATTACACAACTAAACATGCAAAAGAAAAAAAAAAAGAAAAAAAAAAAAAGTACCCAGAAATCTCCATAGGTAACCCTTTAAAAAGGAAGTATAGCTAAAGCTTTTTTGACTGTACTTCTATGGATCACAGGAGTGCAGTTCGTTCTGCACTCCTGTCAAGGGAGGTCATGGAGCCAGTCCAGTCTCTGGAAAAATATGGTTGGGATCCACCCAAAAACCTGGACCAGCAGCTGGCTCAGCCTTTCAGCTGCGCTGTTGGAGACTGAGCCAGCAGCTCCCTCCCCAGCCCGGCATTCCAGTGAGGGCTAGTAGGGCAGAGCAGAGAGCCGGTGGCTGACAGTCACAGCTCTCTGCTCAGAGTGGAGAGCAAGAGAATATATGTGTATATATAATTTTTTTTGTTGTTATAACATCTGTTGAGTTAACAGCAACCTATGGCACTAGAATTGTTACTTTCATTCTGAGATTTGTGCCAATGCTTCACGTGTGGTGCAGTCAAGGTTATCATACACGTGCGAACATGTGCGTACGTTTACATTTGTGGGTGTGCACAGGGCAACGGGGGTTTCCTTTAGCTGGAAGTGGGATAGGCTTACTAAAAAGATGTTTTTTTAGTGATTGGTTATCTGCTAAAGATGAGCATACACTATCAAATTCCTCCAGCCACATAATCAAGGTGAACGGAGAAATTCCCAGGATATTGTATTCTGACAGCAACTGCAGCCACTGGTTGATAGAAGATCTTCCAAGATGTCACTTTGACAGAAGTTAACTAATTACTTCAGTCCTTCAGACAAATAATAAATACATCCAAAGAGTGAAGGGTTAAGCACCAGCACTGCCACAAGCAATGTCCCCATAAAGAACACCTGTCACCTGCCCAATGCTATTACATTGGGGTTTGTTAACCCTATGTGATCACAAAAGAGTTAAACAAAAAAATTTAGGAGAAAAAAAAAAAAAAAAAAAGAAAAATGTATTAACCACTTGCCAATCGCACTATAGCCGAATGATGGCTTTTAAACTGTATTCCCTGATGGCAGTGACCTTCTTCAGAAAGCTAATGCACCCTGCCACACTTCAAAAATAGTTCAGAAATGGTTTGAGGAACACAACGAATTTTAGGTGTTGATTTGGCCTCCAGATCTTAAGTCAACCGACGATACGTGGGATGTACTGGAAAAACAAGTATGGTCCATGGAGACCCCACCTCGCAGCCTACAGGACCTCTGCTACTAATGGCTTGATGCCAGAATACCTTCAGAGGTCTAGTGGAGTCAATGCCTTGACTGGTCACAGCTGTTTTGGCGGCAGAAATGGGAACCTATTCAATATTAGATGCTTGGTGATAACATTATGGCTTAACTCTGAGCTGAAGTGCCCCTTTTCATGTATGTTGGTGTTGGGAACTATATTGCTGGTCATATATGCTTACTGGGATCACCGTACACAAAAACCACTTGAGCATTTTCCCCCATTCCTGACCAGGCCACTTTTTGCGGTTCGGAACTGTGCTATTTCAACTGGTAAATTTGCGGTCGGGCAATGCTGTACCCAAACAAAATTTATGTCCTTTTTTCACACAAATAGAGCTTTCAGCAACCTATAGCATGAGTGTGATAGTGTGCGGGCAATCTAACGCTAGCTGACCCTGGCTGGGAGGGACGCTTACGGACCCTGACGCTATCTGATGTCGCTAGTGGCAGGAACGCAGTGATCAGTGAAAACCTCTATATACTGACACTGTACTAATGGCACTGGCTGGGTGACGGGGTGATCAAAGAGTTAATAGGGGCGCTCAAAGGGTTAAATGTGCTAATTTAACGCATGCATGTAAAATGTAGTGGTGTTTTTACTCAGTGCCTTGTTCTCTCTTCTCTCCCTGGACCGACGGGTGGGGGGGGAGCAGGTGTGTTCGCACCCCAAAATAGGAAGCGAACGCGTGATTATGTCGCTTTGCCAAGAGCAAAATGTGAGTAAGTGGTTGGCAAGTAGATTAAAAAAAAATTCTCAATTTTTTTTTTTTTTTACTTATTAATACTTTTATCAGAATAGTACGTTACCATAGTGACAGTGTACTACTGTGTGTGTGTGTGTGGGGATGGGGGGTGATCAGGGATTTTTTTTTTCTTTATACTTTGCTTTGCAGGAGAAATGAATTCATTTCTCCTGCAATACAAAGCTTGCTGTCAGAACCTAACTC
This sequence comes from Staurois parvus, assembly GCF_062004578.1. Classification (NCBI taxonomy): domain Eukaryota; kingdom Metazoa; phylum Chordata; class Amphibia; order Anura; family Ranidae; genus Staurois; species Staurois parvus. The sequence goes on along the minus strand of NW_028318511.1, from coordinate 699,429 downwards.
ATTTATGAACTGTCATGAATGAGGTAAGTTTTGACAGCTCAGGATAGTAATCTGTGATTGGCTGGAGCTGGTCACATGGTACAGGGTGTGGCGATTGGCCCCATGTGTCAGCTGTGGGCCAATCACAGCTCACTAGGAAGAGAAGCAGAGCTGTTATGAATGGCATTGATTCATAACAGCTTTGCTTACATAGCAATCACATGATCACCAGGTCCCGTTCACCGGGATCTTCATTCCGCTGTGTCTGCAGTCGCAGCGCAGCCCCTCCCCCGTTTTAGTTCAGCCAGAGCCTGTAGCTGCCGCCCGGTCACAGTACATTGTGGGTGGGCAGGAAGTGGTTAATGTGGTCAGTCAATGATTATTTAGAAATATTCTTTTTAGTTCTGGTTGCTCTGTATGGTTTTGTTACTCTTTTTTCCTTATCTTTGTCTTTTAACCTCCCTAGCGGTATGATTATTTCAGATTTTTGGTGCTGAAAGCGGTACCATTTTTTTGCATGGAAATATGTATTTTTTTTATTGTAGGCTGTAATTTTTAGGAAAAACTCACTGAAATCTGTCCGAACAAGAGTCTAGTAAACATCCCGGGTATGATAAAATTTGAAACACAAAATCATAAATTATAATTTAATAAATAATCATAAAAATAATATAAAAATAATAAAAAATTTAATTCAATAATATAATCAAACCAAAAACACTGAAATGTGAAATATAGCGCCAAGTTCGCACATTGCTGAGCTAAGTCGCAAAATCGTTTTCAGTGTCTGATGACGAATTTCCCCACGAATCATTATCACTCAATTCTGCAAGTGGTTCTGATTTACTATCGCTGTTCTCTAGCTGATCTAAACCGCTTTTGACATAAAGGGACACTTTTTGGACGCCATGGACGTTTCTCAGTTTCCAGGCAGAAAGAACAGACAAAATGCAGGCAGGGCACAGGACAAAGCACTCGGGACAAAATGTATGTGAAATTGGTTGAGACAGCAATGTTTTACTATGTAAAATGTAAAAAAAAAAAAAATGACATTTTTTAAAATTTTTAAATTTCCCGCCGCCGGCGGCGCCCGTACGTCCCGACGTCACAGGGACAGGACACAGAAGCCGGATGCCGGCATCGGCCGGAGGAGATGGCCGGGGACGCTGCAGGGGACACATCGTGGGAGCGCAGGGTAAGGTAAGTGAAGAACACTTGCCGGAGCAGTGCCGCAGGGTAAGCCCGAGTGTAGCTCGGGGTTACCGCTTTTGGTACTGAAATGTTACCCCGAGCTACACTCGGGAATACCGCCAAGGAGGTTAATGCGCCTGGGAAGTGTTAGGCTGAAAAACTTTATTTAAAAAAATAATAATAATAAATAAGTAAAAAACTTTTTTCTATAAAAAGCTTAGTTAAAAATAAACAAAAAAGAGAAAACAAAACCAACATGTTATGGCTGATCTGTGTATATATTACACATAACAGTAGAAAAAAAAAACAACCAAGCATAGATGTATATACAAAGTCAAAAGATACGTACAACAAGCAATATCAAAAAAGGAGCAGTGGACGGAGGGCACCCAGAGATTAGAGGAGCCAGTGTCAAATACCACCAGGAAGGTCTGTGGAGGAGTGCCGATACCAACTTCACCAAAATACTGGGCCTATTAGAGCAGAAAGATCATCCAAGATTAGAACACTTTTTACTAGTAGTGGATAACAGAACATAATATGAATCATTTGATTCTGGGGAACCTAAAAGACACAAAAGTTGTGAACAAAAACAATGACCAGCCTGTTCTTTGTTTCATTAGGTAAAAAAAAACAAACAAAAAAAAAACCCAGGAAATTACCTCCCATTCACACCTGAGCGGTTTCTGCTCGTTTCCCATTCTTTCTAATGGTCCCTGCTCACACTTGTATAGGTACCCTTCACTCAAAAAAGTATACTTTGCATTTTTATTTTCAGGTCTTTTTTTCTTGTATTCAGGCGTTTTTGATCCCATAGTCTACAATGAAAAAGCCTATAGACGTGAGATAGGCCTGAAAAATGTTTTCAAAATGACCAGGAATATGCTCTGGTCAGGTTTTAATGCAAGCTTGTTAAGGGATAAAGTTATTTTTTGTACTGAAAAATACAGCCGATACAACTGCTTGCTATAAATGAGATTTATTTTAGACATGACCTATTATCACTGTCACATGTCCAGGGAAACCATTTCATTGATCATGCGACAGTCAGCTGAGTAATAAAACAATATACAGATTACATAAAACTTTAACCACTTGCCCTGAAGAGGATTTAATGACCAGGCCTCTTTTTACTATTCGGCGCTGCACTATTTCAACTGATAATTGCGCGGTCATGCAATGCTGTATCCAAATGAAATTTACGCCCTTTTTTCACAAATAGAGCTTTCTTTAGGTGGCATTAGATTACCGGTCTGAAAATTTAAGAAAAACATTTTTTATTTTCGGCTATACAAAATATATAATAAACTCAAATTTCGTAAAAAATTTAGGCCAAAATGTATTCTGCTACATGTGTTTGGTAAAAAAAAATCCCAATAAGTGTATATTGATTGCTTTGTGTGAACATTATAGCATCTACAAACTATGGTATAGATAATGGAATTTACACAGCTTTTACTTTCTGACTGGTCATCACATTTCTTGAGGTGCTAAAATACCAGGACAGTACAAACACCCCCAAATGACCCCTTTTCGGAACGTAGACACCCTAAGCTATCTGCTGAGAGGCAGATTGAGTCCATGGAAGATTTATTTTTTTGGGAAAATGACAAAAACTTTTTTTTTTTACACAAAAGTTGTCATTTAAATTATATATTTCTCACACAAGCCATGGGTAGATGTGGAATTACACCGCAAAATACATTCTGCTACTTGTACCGAGTATGGGGATACCACATGTGTGAGACTTTTTGGGAGCCTAGCCACATACAGGAGCCTGAAATCCAATGACCACTTTGAAAGCCTGAAGGTGCGTAACTTATTCATTTCACTTCCTCACTACCTATCACAGTTTCAGAGGCAAACCCCCCCACCCAAATGACCCCTTTTTGGAAAGTAGACACCCCAAGAAATTAAAAAAAAAAAAGGCATGGTGAGTATTTTGCAGATCTCATTTTTTCTCACAAGGTTTTGAAATATAGAAATTAGGTAGGTTTTTGCTCTTTTGTCCTTCATTTTCCAAAAAATTGTGGCAACAACCGAGATCTGCAAAATACTCAAAATGCTTATCAAATTCCTTGGGGTGTCTACTTTGCAAGAAGGGGTCAGTTGGGGGGGGGGGGGGGGGCGTGTTGGTGCTACTCTTGGCATTTCAGGACCTCTGAAACTGTGATAGGTAGTCAGGAAGCGTAAAGAGAAAATAAAGCCCTTTAAAAGCCTAAATGTGCTTATTGGATTTCGGGGTCCTTTACTTGGCTAGACTGCCAAAAAGTCTCACATCTGGTACCCCCATATGCAAGAGAAGTAGCAGAATGTATTTTGGGGAGTAGCTACACATATACCCATGGCATGTATGAGTAATAAATTTACTGACAATTTTGTGCAAAAAAAAAAAAAGTTTTTGTATTTTTCCAAAATCTTGTAAAAAAAATTAATTCTGCTATTGACTCAACATGCCTCTCAGCAAATAGCTTGGGGTGTCAACTTTCCTAAAAGGAGTCGTTTTGGGGGGTGGGGGCATTTTATGCCCAGCATTAGACGTTTATGCCACACATCATTCACTCTTCTAACCACCTGAAGACCAAACCTTTTCTGACACATTTTGTTCACATGAAAAAAAAAAAAAAAAAAAAAAAAAAATCAGTATTATTTGCTAGGAAATTACTTTGAACCCCCAAATATTACATATTTTTTAAAGCAAACACCCTAGTGAATAAAATAGTGGGTGCTGCAATTTTTTGTCACATAGTACTCGCACAGCGTTTTTTCAAATGCAAATATTTTGAAAAAAATACACTTTTTTTACCTTTAATGCACAAAAACGCAATAGATTGTCCAATTATTTGGAAAAGTATAAAAGATGACGGTATGCAGAGTATATATATACCAAACATGACATGCTTTAAAGCTGTGCATGCCCTGTGCAATGGCGACAAACTGCATACATTTTTAATATCCATAGGCAATGCTTTAAAAGCCTTTACAAGCTTCCACTTTAGATTTACAGAGGTCTAGTGCTAGAATTACTGCCCTTGATCTGACGTTTGCCGCGATACATCACATGCATGGTGCAACAGCTGTTTACATACCTGCACAAGGTAAACGCACGCTCGCGCTGGTGTGCATGGAGGGGAAGCGGGGTTGCTTTTTTTTTTTACAGTTATTTTGATTTTTTTTATTATTTTTACACTGTCCCTTTCATTTTATTTAATCACTTTTAATGCTATCACAGGGAATGCAAATATCCCCTATAACTTCAATGGGCATTGTCATATATTCCTTTTTGAGAAATCTGGGGTCTATCCTACTCTAGATATCTCCTCTGCCCTTACATTATCTAATCTCACCAAGATCGGTGTGATCAGATGCTTTCCCAATTTACAAATGGCGCGGTCTATATCCTGCGCAACTGAAGTGATGAAATGCTCGTAGCTTCTGATTTCTTAGACTATAGAGATGATTGGCACCATTCCGATCTCCATTCAGCTCTATGGTCAGCTGGTAGAAACACCGGCTGCATTCTCAGGTTCCCCCAATGGCACGCGACTGCCTGAGAAGGAAGTGGAAGGGTGGGGGGAGTCAGCGTTTCCTGCTGCTTGTAAAAGCAATCCTGCTTTTACATGAAAGCCGATCGACAGCTGAAAAAAACGATACCAGGATGATGCCTGCAGCTGTAGGCATCATCCTGGTATAACCAAAGTCCAGTGATGTACTAGTACGTTGCTGGTCCTTGTTGGATATATATGCTATATTCTTTTTTTTTTTTGTGAACTCCAATCAAGGTGTAGAAACATCTCAGCAATGATCATTAGAAATGAAACACCTGAGCTAAATTTCAAGTGTTGTTGCAAACGGTCTGAATACGTCTGGCAATGTGATATTTCAGTTTTTTTGTTTTTAATAAATTTGCAGACATTTCTAAAATTCTGTTTTCACTTTGTCAATATGGGATACTGAGTGTAGAATAATGAGGAAAAAAACAACAACATTGGAATACTAGCCAGTACCAGTTTGCAAAGATTTATTTGCTTTTGAAGAATAAATCACCCTTAACATTGGGTGTCCTAAATGTGTGGATGTTGCTGTGTTCTGTAAAACTATTAGTTTAGGGTTTTTTGTTTTTTTTAACATTTTAGAATGGGATGCCTCAAGATTGTCCATAACTTTAAAGAGTAACTTGACAGAAAAAAAGGTTGAGAAAAAGCGCTAGACACAGGAATACACAGAACACCTGTGCATCCTCATGTGGGTAAACATGGCCCTGCCCGGGGTATGGATGTAATAGCACCATGTGAACAAGGCCTAAGAGACATCAGATGGTGAATACAACATTCTCACCCAGTGGAGGCATACTTACGTCCAGATAGTTCATCAAAGTCTCTGGGGTGGGCTCATTGCTCATAGGGAATCCAGGATAATATTTCTGGTTTAATCCAATGACGTCCTTCAGATCTTTTGTAGCATTAGCCATGGTGTGCCGAATTGTGGGCATTTTCTTCAGAGGAATTCTGAATAGAGACAACAGGTTAAGGCAGGGAATAGATGACACATTAGTAAATTAAAATAAATTATATAATCTGCACTTTACAGGAGCTTCCTCTATGAATAATAAAAGGTCCGATATAGGACCAGATATCCTGCAGCAATTGTACACTGGAACAAGAGAAAAAAGTCAACTAAAGCAAGGTAAGAAAGGTGTAACACTTCAAAAGAAATGTATCCTGGCTTTGTACTTATTCTCATTATCATAGTCTGTTAACCCACAATGCACTGGAAACCCTTGTCATGTATTTTATGTTTATTTGTAAAACTAAAATTGCATATAGATAATAAAGAACAGATATAAAACAACAAATGTAAAAACTATTAAATTAAGTGACCCAAATCATTACAGTTTTCAATTATAATAAAAGTGTAAATTCATCTTTGCTGTAGCTATAATTATACTCTACACCCTGTCCTCCTCCCAGTCTTATAACTGCCTGTCCCAAATCCACAAGACATAATTGACTAGATCACACAGCCTCCATTTCAGGTATTTAGGGACGGGTCAGACATGCGCTCTGTACCCTAAGCCATCCCCTTGGAACTTTCAAGTACAAGATTATCCTCATGACTAAATTTCCATAGGAATGAATGTGAGTTTAGAGTGCATGCATAGGCCCAGCAGAGAATATTTTAAAGGGCAGATATGTGATCTAGTCAACGATATTATTATTATTATACAGGATTTATATAGCGCCAACAGTTTGCTCAGCGCTTTACAATATAAAGGGAGACGATACAGCAACAATACAGTTCAATACAAGAGGGATAGGAGGGCCCTGCTCCTGGGAGTCTACAATCTAGGATATCTTCCCGATTTTGGAGACAGGTGAGTATATAGGGCATTATAAGTGAAATGCACAAAAAAGAAATCATAATAGTTTTGGTTTTAATTTAAGGTCTGTATTAACTCTGAGTTTTCTTACTACCTATATACAAATTTAGTTTTACAAATATTCATTAAATACATGACAAAAGTGTTTCCAGATCATTCTGGATTAACTGATCATAATAAAGGAATGAAGTACAATTCCATTGAAATGTTGCACCTTTCTTTAGGATGGGGTTGGGGGAACTATGATATACACGCTCCACACTAACAACAGGCAAACCTTATCCCCTTATCAGGTTTCCATATCAGGCCTTTTATTTACTGTTTGGCAATTTACAGCCAGCTTTGTAATTTACAAACATTTCCCCATCTGTGCAGCTACATGTAGTTCCTGTTTAAGCAATTTGCTGTCCTAGTTCAGCAATTCGTCTTCTTAGATCAGATCTTCCCTCCAGTCTGCTCAGTGAGCAGCATTTTGTCAGTTTATAAGGCAGAAAAGCAAAAGTTACACTTAGCAGTAACACCTTTTCCAGGAATCTTTCAGAACAGGACCCTTGAGAGACCTCAGCTCCTCCCCACCTCAGGAAACACCACCTCCACCCAGTTTAAAAAGCGGCCTCCCTATTAGGACCTCAGTTCATGTCTTAGCACCTCCAGTCATCTGGTGAGACACAGAACAAGACCAAAAAAAAAACGCAACCATAAAAAGAGAAAAACTGATAAAAGGGTGGGTAGCTGGCGCTGTACTGAAAAAGGCGTTATCAGTAAGTGTAACTTTGCTTTCCCCCCCCCCGCCATCTTTCAGGACAGCACCCTTGAGAGGATAAGCGAGCACTTACCTCTAGGGCAGGACCACCACTTGCTAGACCCTGGGTCCTAAGGCCTGCTCTTTTACCAAGACCAGGTCAAATTTGTAATGCTTAACAAAGATGTTGTAATTGGAACAGATATGCAAAGCAGCTACCTGATCCAAAGTTGCACCAACCAGCTCAGCGTACGTGGCTACCATAGCCCGGATGGAGTGAGCCCCAATGCCTTCCAGGACTTCTAGACCTTTGGCCAGATATGCCTGTCTAATTTCTAGTCTCAGCCACCGAGCCAAGATGCGCCTAGAAGCCTTACAGCCCTTTCTCGCCCCTGCAAATAATAAAAAAACAGAATCTGACTTCCTAATATCTTTAGTCATATCTAAATAAAGACGAATAGATCTCTTAACATCTAACGTGTGAAATTTCCTTTCTTGGTCACACGAAGGATTAGAACAAAATGATGGTGAAGCAATTTCTTGGCCCCGATGAAAACCCGAGATTATCTTGGGTAAGAAGGCCGAGTCCGTCCTAAACATCACCCCATCTGAAAAAACCTGGCGGATGGGGGCCCTGACTGATAGGGTTTCCAACTCAATCTGAGGTAATAGCTACCAAAAATACTGTCTTGAGGTTAGGATTTTCAGGGAACCTGAATCCAAAAGCTCAAACTGGGAACCTGTCAGCGCATTGAGCACTGTCGTCAGGTCCCATTTCGGAAATGGCCTCTCCCTTACTGGCTTTTGTCTGGTCAAGGACTTAAAAAAAGTCTTCACAAGCTCGTCTCTGGCACTGTAACTCCAGAAATACGTCAAGCGCTGAGACCTGGCATTTTAGCGTACTCACTGCTAGCCCCTTGTTGGCCCCAGCCTACAGGAATTCCAGGACCAATACTAGACTATGCACTTCTGAGGAAGTTTGGGCACACTATCTGTTAAAAAGTTTCCAAACCTTAATGTAGATTGAACGGGTATCTTCCTACTATTTAGGAGGGTGGATACCACCCTAGCAGAAAACTGTTTCCTCCCCAGCAGCTGTTCTTCAGAAACCAGGCTGCTAGATTCCACCTGTGTACCTGGGGACATAGGAATGGATTCTGCGAAAGAAGATCCTCTCAGCACGGCAACATCCAGGGAGGATAAGTTGCCAGGGCTGCGAGGTTCGAAAACCAGGCCTGCCTGGGCCAGTGTGGCGCTATCAGGATCAGGGAAGTTTGCTCGGATCTGAACTCTCTCAGAACCGCCGGCAACAAGGACACTGGAGGGAAGGCGTAACACAGGGGAAAGTTCCACCGATGTGTTAGTGCATCCACCGCCAATGCCCTGTTCCAACGTTTTACGGAAAAAAATACCGGGACCATGGCAGTTCTGACCGGACGCGAACAGGTCTATGGATGGAGTCCCCCACTTCTCTATGACGATCTGGTAAACAACCCGACTGAGCACCCACTCAGATTCCCTCAGCTGTCTCCTGCTGAGAAAATCTGTCACCTGGTTCGAATCCCCCTTCAGGTGGACAGCGGATAGGGAGGCTACATTGGCCCAGGCCAGCTGAGCAGTTCTGAGGCATGGGCCTGCAGGGCTCTACTTCATGTCCCTCCTTGTCTGTTGACGTTCGCCACAACCGAGGAGTTGTCCAAAAGCTCCCACACGTGTTGCCCCCACAGCTGCTCCTGGAAGACCACAAGGGCAAGTGACACTGCTTTCAGTTCCATCCAGTTCGAGGATCTGCCCACTTCTTCTGGTAGCCAATAGCCACAAACCCCTTCAGGTGAGCTCCTCAACCTCTGGCACTTACATCCGCAGTAACCTCTCTGGAGATGGGAAAGGCCCATAACAGCCCCTGAGCTAAGTTTGTTGACCTCCTCCACTTGGGGGGATGGGAATGGGGTAGCCCGAACAGAGACTCCTGCTAGTGATCCCAAATGTCCAAAGTGAACAGCTGGAAGGGCTGCCCACTGCACTGCCAGGATGGATGCGGTCAGGAGACCTAACACAGACATGGATTCTGTTAGGGACATGGCCTGACTCCCTGGCAGCCGCTGGATTCCCCTGTCTAACTTCAGAATTTTCTCCTGCGATAGGAAGGTTTTCTGAAGGGTGGAATCCAGCTCTTAATCCAGGTACACCATGCTTTGGGCAGGGACCAAATTTGACTTGAAGTCAACCTAAACTCTCCAGGTGTCTCATCACTCCTTAACCAACTTTACCAGGCCCCCCTGGTAAGGCGCTTCCTCCATAATAAGGCCCTCTATACAAGATCTGCATAGCACCTTAGTCCAGGAGTCCCTAAGTGTCACCCTGCACGAGGGGCACTTCTTTTTAGTCCTGTGGTGAGGCTTAGGCTCTCTGGCTTTCACATAGAACAGAAAACACAGTCGCCTGGTACACCATAGTTTTCCAGGCTTCCTTTTCCCCCCTAGACACCTTTAGTGCAACGCCTGGCAGGGCGTGGGCATCTCCTAAGATGAGACCCCCCACCCCCTGCCTCGTCACTTGACCACCAGGAGGACTGAGGACACCCCCTGGAGCTATGGGCCTAACAGGTAGGGGAAGAGGCTCCTCTGAGCCACCTACCTGAGACTGGCTGGTGCTGGCATTACTTTGTCCCTCCACTCAGGACATGTCCCAATATGGTGGTCCGCATGGCCTGCCTCTGCAGAATACAGCTCCCCTCATCAGCCCGAACTCTGGTATGCTGATCACAGCACTGCGACCGGAAGCTGAAAGCCATGTACCAGTAGGAAGTCCCCCTTCCTTAGCTGGGAGCGACGTTCCACGCCATCCAGCCTGGCAAAAGCTCTACTGCCTGCATCTGCATGGAGTAGCGGCACCTCTCCTATGGGTCCCCCTGAACAGCAGATCCCCAGCACCCCTCTCCTCCCCAGGCGGAGGCCAGGCCATAGAACAGGAGGTAAAGGGGCCCCCAGAGGACTGAACCAGGTCCGTACCTCCCCCCACCTTGGAGGGGAAAAAAAAAGAAAGAAAGGAGAAGAACATAGACCGCGTCCGGTACACCCCCCTCCCCTCCCCAGGTACAGCGTAGGCCCCCTGGCCACCCTGGGAGGTCTTCCAATTCGTGTCTCCCCACCGGAGAAGACACAATTACTGAGGTCCTAATAGAGAGCCCACTTTTTAAACTGGGTGGCAGTGCTGTTTCCTAAGGTGGGGTGGAGCCGAGGTCTCTCAACGGTGCAGTCCTGAAAGATGGTGGAGGGAAAACACAGAATATTTCATGTAATTACATGTAGAAGCACACATCGCAAAGTGGAAAAATACTTAAAATATGAAAAACAACTGCAGCTAAAATTTTGTTCCTGGTGTATGCTGATAAATTGAATAAAGCTTAATCACGGTATTGCAATTTGTAGCACCCAAGTCTGTGTTAAATTTCCCCAAGTCATCAATGAACACTTCCCTTTCACAAGCCCAAAGCACATTTTCAACACATACATTTTACTACAGTAAGCAAAGTCTTTGTACTAAATTGTGTCCATAGTGCTCAGGGGAGCATGAGAGGCAAACAACTAAATCATAGAAAAGGCACCTCTCAGGTCCCACTATAAACTTGTATTCATAGGAGTACTTCATCACCATGACGGTGTCACTTTGTGCTCTAGGCATAACTGTAAAGTCAGTCTTGCAAGCTGAAGTTCTTTAATCTCGCCATGTTGTCAACAGGGAGATCAGAATGTCTGCAACCTTAGCCACAGGACAGTCAATTTTCAAAGAGGCATCCCAAAGTCTAGTGCTGCCTTCTTCAAAAGGGTAGTACCTCTTTAATGTTTTGTGCTAAAAAAGCATTCGATTCACCTTTCAACTACCTGGAGACTGTTTAGGGCAATGGTGCCATGTACTGGAAATGTTCAAACTCCCCACTCCTCCAGATTTTCAAACATTTCATTTGACTTTTGTGCTGATCACTTTGATGTGCATCATTAAAGTGACAGTTTTTAGTAGCTTAGGTCTACAGAAGCAAAAACAGTGTCCTTTTAGCCTACTTTTCACAGTTATAAAAGCCACTTTAAAAATACCTTCTGACTTACTAAAAAAAATAAAATAAAATAAAGAAGGGGCATTCTGGTCTTTCCACCCCTAGGATGAATAGACTGGAATATATTTCCAATGTTATGCAGGGCATACAGGCATGGTACAGACTGAGGCTTAGTATAGGATACTATAGTGGTCAGACGGACACCATACTCCTTAGAATGTATTGGAGCACTCGTACCCACAGAGATGGACACGGTTCAACCATTTTTGCTCCAACCTCCATCTTGGCAAAGGATCATCCATCTTGTACAAACATATCTCCCCTCATTCTCCCCCTCCCTCTCTAAGAGTCACAGTGACATTTGATCGGTGTGTGTGTGTGTGTTGGAAGTGTCACAGGCAGGCCAGGGCACAACAGGGAGCTCCGAGCTATAAACCATCTCGGAGCTGGGTGCCGGGCCAGCTGAGCAATCTGGCACCTCGTAAAAAGATAACCCAAGCCTTCCTTTTGAGTTCAAAGACATTCCAGAGGCGTAAAACTAGATAACATTTTTAAATCCATTTTTCCCCTATGTCTCATATCTTGGAATATGAGAGACTTGCATAAAAACCAGGTATATCTTCAGATTGGCCACGAGAAGACAAACCGTTTGATATGTCATTCTCCTTGGCTGGAATATATAGGAAAGCAGAAAATTCCATCTCTTGAACCATTCAAGTCTGTATTTTATATTTCATATCTAACCGTTCCTCAGATGCGTCTGCATATTAATCTACCCTCGGGTGGAATGGTACTTGTGCCTAGGAAAAGATATGAGCCAAAATACGAGCTATGAGAGATTTTGGTTCTAGTTTGGGTCTCCGCCCAGACAATCCCTCCCCAAATGAGGCATTGGTCCTTGGCTTCAGAGACACCCCCTGCTGGGGGACTACAAAATAGGATGTCAGGCCTAAGAGTGGAAATTGAAGAATTCTCCCGTTTAACATCAGAACCAACTTGGGAGGCCTTTTGCTCTGAAACTTGATCTGCTTAACCCAAGGCTGATTGGCAAGTACTTTAACCTCCTGTTACTTCTTTGCTGTGCTCTGTATATATATATATATATATATATATATATATATATATATATATTGGTTACATCTTTTTTCTGTAAACATTACTATTGCACCCTTTTGATCTTTTAGTAATAAATCTCTTTCTTTCTGAAAGTGTTGAACTGTTTCTATAGCTCGTTAATGCAACTTACGAACTCCTGCCTCTAAAAGAGCGCTACTGTGTTTGTTTAACCCTTTGTATAACCTGTCTGCGGTGACCGTGCTATACAGACGATTATCTCAACCATCATAGTGTTATTGCTGATATTGCAGAGTTTCCTCTCTCTCTGTACAAAAAGGAGGTGGTGGCAGTGTGAAGGGTTAATTGCGTAACTAATCTGACCCAGTAACAATCGCATTCAGGCTGCCGTTACATCGATTTGTGGTCCATTAGCTGGAAAATCGTTGTGGAGTGTGCAGCTGGGCGTGGCATTGTTACGTGCGTGACATTGCGGTTTCAGATTGGCTAGTCCTTCGATCACGAGTTTGGTGAGAAGGTCAGGGGTTTGACACACGATCGTCACATGTATGTCTGGAAACAATTCAGTACATTTGTGCAATACATACACATTTCCACGTTTTATACCTTAAAAATGCTTGGAGTACAGAAAAATACCTGTTGATCTGCCATAAATACTGTGGTCACCTTCTTCTGCACTGAAATCCCAAGCAGTGTAGTCAGTCCTGCTGACTTCTTTCCACGCTGGACTATATAACATCTTCACAAGAGGAAGGTGTTCTGTTGCTGAGCAGGTGGGAAAACTGATACATAAGCCCTAATGGAGAAGCTGCCTCCCTGCAGGCTCGAAAGTATAATGCTTCTCCATTAGGGCTTATGTAGAAAGTGCACAGTACCACACAGAGCTCAAGCTCGATGGTAGACAGTCTGACTCATCCTAGCCCATGACACTGGGTTGACACCTTGATATTAGGTCTGGGGGTAGGTACATCTTGCACAGGCAGGTGTTCAAGCTGCATTGCAAATCAGTATTCCCCATACTGCCTTCCCTCTCCTCCTCTCCATGAGGGCAAGGTGTCCTGTAGCCCAGCAGGATGAAACTCAGGCAGGGCTGGTAACAGAGCTTAGGATTTCTATGCAGCAAAGGCACTGTGTTGCTGGCTCAAACAGGAAGTTAGGAGATAGTTCATGGCATAAATAACAGGTATTTGTCAGTACCTTACATGTTTTAAAAGGTAAAAAAACATGGCGAAATATGCATCTAGTGTAGAAATATACAGATTTTTTTATTTACCCAGACATACATTTTAAAGCTACTACCTCTAATTACCCACTTGCCCTCCAGAGGAATCCCCCCCCTTCCTGACCAGGCCATTTTTTATGATACAGCACTGCGTTACTTTATGTACTTTTCCCCACAAATAGAGCTTTCTTTCGGTGTTATTTGATTGCCTCTGCGGTTTTTATTTTTTTGCGCTATAAATAAAAAAAGAATTTTGAAAAAAAAAACAATTTTTTTTACTTTTTTTGCTATAAAACATATCCAGTAAACAAAAAGTTAAAATTTTGAAATAAAATGTCATCATAAATTTAGACCAATATGCATTCTACTACGTCTGTGCTAAAAAAAAAAAAAAATCCCAATACGTGTAAATTAAATTGGTTTGCATGAAAGTTATAGGGTCTTTTTTATACTAGCAACGGCGGCAATCAGCAACTTACAGCGGGACTGCGGCGGGCATTCTGACACTGGTAGGGGGGAGGGGGACTAACTGCCACTGACATCCCCAGTGACACTAATATAGTGATCAGTGCTAACAAAAACCACTGACACTGTACTAATGACACTGGGCGGGAAGGGGATAACATCTGGGGCGATCAAAGGGTTAACTATGTGCTTTTTTATTAACTGTGCTGTGTTTTACTGTGTAAGCATGCTGCTTTGTAATGATCTGCTATGCACAGCAATACAAAGTAGAATGCTGGTGCTGACAGGGGAGAGATCTGTATTGTTTACATACAGACCTCTCCCCTGACAGTGTTCCTCGGCGATTGCCGAGTGGTGGCAGGGAATCTCCAGCCAGGACCCAGTGATCGACAGCTGAGGCCGCCAATGGCGGTTACACGTAGGGCGGTGCGCGCAACCCCTACCCGGATGTGTGAAATCAAGTAAATATACGTGATTGCGCAGCCCTGCCGCCTTGTAGCAGTAGTTCTGCTATAGGACGGTAGGGAAGCAGTTAAATGCCTTAAACAGAGGTAACCTCCAGCTGCCACACAGACCAGTCAATAATTACCCATACAGGCTTCTTCCCTTAGATCAAGGGGTGTTCAACCCGCTGCCTGCAAGAGTTCAGCATGTGGCCGGGGTGGTGTTGTCAATCGCAAGTAAATGTACGTTACCCCAGTTGTCTGTTCTACCTGGGGATGGATGGATTTTTTTTATCTTAATTATTATTGCTCCCTGCAGCTGACAGTTCAACCTCCCGCTCGCCCTTTGCTGCTGACAGTTCTAGTGGTTGGTTGTCCAGCATCAAAAGAACATCAGTGTGAAAGGGTCCAAAGAAATAAGAATACTTTAAATGGTAATGCCAATTTTTCCATCCTGCCATTGCATATACTACCACAGATCAGAAGAAAACTTGCACCCAGAGGGGCAGTCTGTGTGGTACTTTCCTAAACGAGAAGCTGTCTCCCTGCAAGGATACAAGTATACAGCTTTTCTATCAGGACCTATTGAGAATACACACAATACCACATGGAGGACAAGAGTGCTCACAGCACTGGCTTGAGAACACCCCCTGATCTGAGGTCTGGTGTTAGGTATTTCTGGCATAAGAGAGGTGAAGGAAGCAGTTACAGTTATCATTTAAGGCCTTCGTATCCTTTAATGGCTTATTCTGCAGGTAGGTGGTGACAATAATATAGTCAGCATTGTCATTAGGTAACACTGTTTAGGCTAGCTCATGATGGTATGAAAATTTTCTCAGCCTTCAAAAGGCCTTGTTATGCGATTCTTGCAACGCTTCTAATAAACACACAAAGAAATACAGCTCATACATGTGAGAATAAGAGCGGCCCTGTCACCTGCAGTAAACAGATCAAAACACAAATCTGTCCAGACATGCTTAACTACTTCAACTACAGAGCTACCAATACAAGCTTAGTGCAACAGGGATAAGCTGGGCATACACTGCATGAAGAAAAAAATCTAACTAAAATTCCTCCATCCACAAAAATCCCCCCCTTCCCGCTGCTGTCAGAATATATACGATTATACGATCGACTTCTGTCAAGCAGTAACAGCCCCGCACATTAAAATTCAGTGCATGGTCTGCTTTACTTGTTAATGAAGTTTAAAAGTGATTATGTGCAATGCTTTGTAACCCATAGCAGCCAATACTGCTGCCTGTGGTCATTTCAGTGTCATGTTAAGCAGCATAAAAAGAGTCATCTCAGGCTGTGGTAAGACTTATGGTTGTGCAATTATATGAAGCTGTACAGGTTATTGTGCAGTCACTAAATATCTGACATACTCTGCTTTATTTACTCAGCACCTTACACTTTTAGACAGTACTTACAGTTAGGTCCATATATACCTAGCAACTAACCTCCTCCACTCCTCCCGCCACTCCATCCCCCACAGCCATCTCCTCCTGTACCACCTTCCCTTCCCTCCTAGATTGTAAGCTCGAAAGAGCAGGGCCCTCGAACCCCTTGTGTATTGTATTGTTACTGTCTTGTCTCATGTTCTGTCCCCTTTGCTATTGTACAGCACTGAGCATACCCTTGGGCGCTATATAAATACTGTATAATAATAATAATAATTTCCAGAAACAGTTTAGACACTAAAACGAGGCTGTGTGATGTTCCAGATACAATTTCATAATTTTCTCCTCCTCAGGTGTCCAAGGAAATAAAACAGTTCTATGATGAAGCTTATGAGCAAGCAAAGAATGGCAAGAAAGAAGAGAAAGAAAAGGCTAGACCCGTGGTCAAAGTCTTTCATGAGACAGTAAGACATACTTGAAACAAAATGGAACATGTGGTACAGTGATGAGTCTACTTGTAGATTTTCAAAGGCCACTGCAGTCCTATCCCTCAGTACAAGTCCCATCATGCCACAAAGTTTAGGGGGCACTCCTATTCATTTTTTAATAGACCCCCAACATGCATCCATGTAGTAAACAGTGCATCTGATCTCAACGCACCACAAGACATACAGTTAGGTCCATATATATTTGGACACAGGCACAATTTTAGTTTTTTTTCCAGGTATTTACCAAAACATATTCAGGCTATAGTTCTATAATGGATATAGGCTGAAAGTGCACACTCTCAGGGTTAATTTGAAGGTATGTATGTCCAGGTTATAGGAGGGGTTTAGGAATTAAAACTCTTAAGAGTAGCTAACCCCCCTTTTTCAAGGGACCAAAAGTAATTGGACAATTGAATCAAAAGCAGTTTCATGGCCAGGTGTGGGCTACTCATTCGTTATTTCTTCATCAATTAAGCAGGTAAAAGGTCTGGAGTTGATTCTAAGTGTAGTATTTGCATTTTAAATCTATTGCTGTGAACCTACAACATGTCTCATGCAAGTGAAACAGGTCATTGTAAGGCTTCAAAAACAAAACAAATCCATTAGAGAGATAACAGCAACATTAGGAGTGGCCAAATCAACAGTTTGGTACATTCTGAGGAAAGAAGAACACACTGGTGAGCTCATAAAATGACATGGACGTCCATGGAAGACAACAGTGGTGGATGATCATAGGATCCTCTCTATGCTAAAGAAAAACCCATTTACAACATCCAGACAAGTGAAGGACAATCTCCAGGAGGTGGGCGTATCATTGTCAAAGTCTACAATCAAGAGAAGACTTCACTAAAGCAAATACAGAGGGTTCACCACAAGGTGCAAACCATTCATAAGCCTGAAGACTAGAAAAGCCAGGTTAGACTTTGCCAAAAAACATCTAAGAAAGCCAGACCAGTTGTGGAAAAGCATTCTTTGGACGGATGAAACTAAGATTAATCTGTACCAGAATGACAGGAAGGAAAAAGTGTGGAGAAGGCTTGGAACAGCTCATGATCCAAAGCACACACCGTCATCTGTAAAACATGGTGGAGGCAGTGTGATGGCATGGGCTTGCATGGCTTCCAGTGGCACTGGGTCATTGGTGTTTATTGATGATGTGACAGAAGACAGAAGCAGCCGGATGAATTCTGAAGTGTTTAGAGATGTACTGTCAGACAGATTCAGCCAAATGCTGCAAATTTGATTGGACGGTGCTTCACAGTACAGATGGACAATGATCCAAAACACACTGCAAAAGCAACCAAGGAGCTTTTGAAGAAGAAGAAGTGGAATATTCTGCAATGAATGAGTGAATCACCTGATCTAAACCCAATTGAGCATGCATTTCACTTGCTGAAGGCAAAACTAAAGGCAGAAAAACCCACAAAGAACAACTGAAGACAGCTGCAGTTAGAGCCTGGCAAAGCATCAGAAAGGAGGAGACCCAGTCTTTGGTAATGTCCATGGGTTCCAGAATTCAGGCAGTCATTGCCAGTAAAGGATTCTCCACAAAATATTAAAAATGAACATTTTATTAATGATTATATTCAATTGTTCAATTACATTTGAGCCCCTGAAAATGGAGGGCGGGGGAAAAAAAGGTTGATCATAAAATTTGTACTTGGTATTTATGTTCAACCCCTTGAATTAAAGCTGAAAGTCTGCACTTCAAATTCATTTGGATGGTTTCATTTTAAATTTATTCTGGTGGCATACAGAGCCAAAAGTAAGAAAACTGTGCCCGTGTCCAAATATATATGAACCTAACTGTATATAGTACCTTGCTTTGTGGTTTTAACTTGCCTACCGGATACTTTTACCCCCTTCGTGCCCAGGCCAATTTTCAGCTTTCAGTGCTCTCACACTTTGACAATTGCGCGGTCATGCAACACTGTACCCATTAGGACATTTTTATCTTTTTTTTTCACACAAATAGAGCTTTCTTTTGGTGGTAATCGCCACTGGGTGTTTTATTTTTTGCACTATAAAACAAAGAAAGAGCAAAAATTTTGAAAAAAAAAAGTTTTTCTTTGTTTCTATTATAAAATTTTGCAAACAGGTAATTTTTCTCCTTCACTGATGTGCGTTGATGAGGCTGCACTGATAGGCAGCACTGATGAGGTGCACCGATGAGGTGGCATGGATAGGCAGCACTGATGAGGAGGCACTGATATGCAGCAATGATGGGCACTGACAAGCGGCACTGATGGGTGGCGCTGACTGGCACAACTGGGCACTGATCACCCATGCAGATGTCCTGTGTGACAGCGTGAGGAAAGTGCTGCCGATAACCGGCAACTGTATTTACTCCGTGATCTGCTGTGTCATTGGACACAGCTGATCACGTGGTAAAAGGCCACTGCGATTGGCCTTTTACCTCATCATGTGATCAGCTGTGTCCGTAGAACACAGATCACGGACAGCTCCGGGTGCGTGCAGCTGGGGCGTGCGTTTTGGCAGGATGCCATATGACGCCCTCCCAAAACTGGACAACCTGTAGCCATAGCGCGGTTTTGACGTGGTTAAAGAATAAGAATGTACATACTATACCTGGCCAACTCCCCTGGAAGTTACCGTATGAGACACCACTACTTCAGTGATCGCCACTCACTTCCTGGTCCTATGCTAAGCAGCCAGCCGACTGCATTGTGAACACTAAAGGGCATCCGCTTGGCACGGGTGCCATTCAAAGAATGCTTTGCATTTTCTGAATCAATCCAAAGTGTTCTCTGATTGGACAAGGTGGAGGGGTGGGTAGTTACATGTCACTGTGCAGGTGAAGATGGCCCTTCATATGGATGTATGCATAAGTACGCTTGTGTGAATGAGGCCCAAGGCTTGAACAGAGAGAAATGATGGAAGCTTCTTCCAACATGCACCAAAGTTTCTCGAATGAGTGCAATATACAACCCTAATATCTTATATACTCCACAATTGTGCATTAGCTGAATGGCACCCATTGGTTCTATAGTGATACCTGTGGAAGAGCAATCTACACTTCTTACATTACATCAGCAGCTGTGGTATGCATGTAACTTCATTTCAGAAAGAAGAAAGAACCTGAAGAAGTCATTAAACAGGAATAATGCAATCACCCGCTTCTCCCTTTTGCAGATGGTGAAAAATAGAGCCTCCCTATTATATTACTGTAGTAATATAATAGTAATTAGATGGAATGTATATTTTACCTTAAAAGCAAACTGCACCTTTAAGCCCAGGTCGTTTAACATTACACATATATTTAGGGTATAACATGAAACATGGTTGTGTTCCCTAACCCCCCCCCCCCCCCCCCCCACTTACCTTACTGGGTTCTTCTTCCTATAGTGTCCTGTTTTCTTTTGAATTCAGGGGTCTGTGAATGGAAAGACTACAAGTCCCAAATCCAGTGATGCTGCTGCACTTGTAGTCTATGGTTAACTTCTTCCAGAGCCACAACCAAAAGGTCCAGACCTCTGTATTGACCCAGGGCTGGGGGAAGAGTCTGCAGGAGCCTTGCGGTTTTTGGTTTTTTTTTTTATTTTATTTTGTTAATATGGGAGCATTCAGTATATTTTTGCAAAAGGTGGATTTGTTTTTTAAAAGAAACCAGTTTTATATAAATATATTTTTCTCAATATATGTTAGTACAGTGGCAAGTGGTCCCTTCCTGTACACTATGATAAAATTCAGCATGTTTACATTTTATTTCAGCTCACTGCACCACACCTCCAGAGTGCATTGCAGTGTGAATGGGACACATAGAAAACAATTCTTTTCTGTGTGTCCTAGAAGTGACCTGCATTCTTTCAGTGCCTGCTTTAAAGTGTTACTAAACCCAGGACCCTGCATTCACTATATCTGGTCTCCCACAGTACACACAACATGGAAACGCAATTATTTTAATAAATATAATCTGCTAAATACCTTTTCTCATCGGTAGTATATAGCAGTCTTGTGACTTTATCAGTGCCTAGCAGAGCACTGGTTAAAGCTTACAGGAGTTTTTATTCTCCTCTCACTGTCCTATGAGGCTGCAGGACCCCTGACCCTCTGTCTGGACAGTGCTGATTGGCCCTGTGCTGATCACATGCACTCTCCCAAAGGAAGGAAAAAAAACCTTCTAGCCATACACATTAAACAGAGCATGTTCAGAGTGACTCCTAGAGCTCTGTACTATCAGTAGATAAATTGAGGACAGTAAAAGAAGGGGGGGATCAGAGAAGGCAGGATCAAACAGCCTTTCTTCACAATGCAGAGGATTAACCCCTTAAGTTCTACAGTGAGTATAACAAGCATGCGTTACTGCATATACAGAATGATTTTACCGCTGTGGGCTTAGTAACACTTTAACTCCTTAAATCCCACACTAGCACGCCACAACCCCGTGCATTTCACATGATTAGGCCGATTCACTTGAACAGGTTGTGTTTGGTGGACAAATGGTGGGCGCTACACTCATTGAAAGCAACAGGGAGTATAATTCCTGACAAGGCCACAAAGCATTGTGGTAGGTGTACACCCCTGGCTGCTACCTCTGCAGCTAAAGAGGGTAGCAGTTAGAGGGGCTGTAAAAGCAAGGCTCAACTGCAGGGTTTCACTGCCACCATCCCCACGTGTGAAGGAGCCCTTAAAGCAGAAGTAAACTTACCTTAACTTCAGCGGCCCTGTACCTAGCAGGCATCTTCTGCTGTGTGTCAGTCTACTGCCATCTTCACTGGCAAGTGTGGAATAATGCCACTCCTGTGCATGCACAGTCATCCCTACAAATGGAGCCCCGGCTGGAGGTGCAAGCTGAGTATGTGCAACTCAGTTTACATGCCAGAGAAGACCATGGCTGCTGCAGGGGAGAGGAGGGGACATCAACAATGGCTTGGCCACGGGAGCCTATGGGTGATGTCACGGCTCCAGGAATTCCCAGCCATTGCCGAGCGCTCTGGAATCATGTGACCATACCAGAACAGAATAAAAATAGGTAAGTTCACATCTTTTTAAACAGGATAGGTAGGAGGAGGGGATGAGAAACATTTAAAAATAGTTAGGCTTCTTTATTATTTTGTGAGGGCAGTGGGCACAGGACATGGCTGGAAGGAGTACAGTGCAGGCTGGCCATGGTGGAGTCCACCTTGTATACCACACTGCCATATAACTCCCTGCTCTATATAACTCCCACTGGAGAGCCAGTCCAGGGTCTTCTCATGTCAGCCAGGGCTGGGCAGGGAGGAGAGAAGCAATGAGAAAGTCCTGCTGAGTGTGGGAGGTATAAACTAGGCACCCCCCCACATGACCTATACCAGGAGTACCCCACCCCCACATGACCTATACATGAGGTATCCTCACCCCCACGTGACCTAAACACGATGTACCCCCACGTGACCTATACACGGGGTACCCCTGACCTATACACGAGGTACCCTCACCCCCACATGACCTATAAACAGGGTATCCCACCTCTACATGAGGTACCCCCACATGACCTATACACGAGCTACCCACCCCCCACTTGATCTATATATGAGGTACCCCACCTCTACATGACGTACCCCCACATTACCTATATACAAGTTACGCTCACCCCCACATGACCTATACATGGAGTACCCCCATATTACCTATACACGAGGTACCCCCACGTGACCTATATACAAGGTACCCCCACATGACCTATACATGGGATGGGGTCCCCCACATCTCTCACCTGACCAGCGCTGTGCCCGGATGTAGCAGTGAGCCCAGCAGTAGAGTCCATATTAGCAGAGCCTCCATAGCAGTCCCGGCTATTCTCCTCACACAGAACACTGAGCTTTCTTCCTCCACCCGACACAGGTCACAAGATGTCTCAACAAACGTGATGTGTCAGCTGACCGGCATGTCACATGACCCGAGAAGGGCGGACACACACACCATGTTCATTCCTAACCCGTGCTCTCCCCCTAGTGGTCATCACAACCATTACAAATACAGAAATCTAGTGAAAAAATAAAATGGATAAAGTTCTGAAGTTCCATTTTTTTTCTGTTTTTATTGAGATGTAAAGCCTAGTATACACTATGAGAAACAATCGATCATGAAATTTTCTACAACAAGCACGTATGGCACCCCCTGCCCGTGAACACAACGGGAGCGTGGATCACGTATATATACCCGATTTTGCGCAGGGAGTCTGCCCTGTAGCAGTTTTACTGCTACAGGGTGGAGTTTAACTGGTTAAAGTAGAACTAAAGGCAATTGTTTTCCATTTTGGATAGAGTAATTAAGGGTTATAACCCGTCAGTTTTTTATTTCTGATCTGTGTCTCATTGGGGAGATTTTCCTTCTCTTTCTGGCCACAGCCAAAACAGGAAGTGAGAGAAAATCCCTTCAAAGTGAGGAAATCGCTGGTTGTAACCAGGGACACCTGAGCTAATGCCCACATTTGAAGATTTCCCCTCTATTCCTGTTCTGGTGACAACTTAAAATTTGAGATTTTCTTCCACTTTCACTCTCAGTAATAATGGTAAACAGAAGAAACATAGAGGGCGAATATCCCTAATGAGAGCAGAGACAGCTAAAAAAATGTACAGGTGTTCTAATCCCTCTCCACCATATCCAAAACTAAAAAAAAGGTTTTGTCCTTTCTTATTGTTTAGTCCTGTCATTTGTGTTGTAAGAAATGTTCTATCCATCACTCACGTCTTACTCCAACACACCTTGACTCTCAAGACCCAAAGACAGCGCCCATTCCACATTGCTGGAGTTGAAGTTAGCGCTCATAATAAGGTCCAGGGTAACATGTGACCAGAACACCAACTTGTGGCGGTGGTGAAAATCCAATGCTATGATGTTTTCCATGTTGAGAAGCAGGCAGAACCTGGAAAAAGATCAATCCCATGGGCAAACAGCAGAACCAGGTCTGGTCCTAGGGAAGAAAACATATTACAAGGACCATCAGTATGGTATGATTGATTGCTAGCCGTTAGTAACCACCTAGCAGGGCCTCTAGCAGTCCACAGGACAGGATTCCCCAGGGCACGGAGTCTAAGCCCCAGTCTGCTTGTTCACCAGGGCCCCTGATGGTGGGGATGGGCTTGGAGCAGACAGGGACCAGGTCGTGGCCCCTGAGTACACCCGTCCGTGGTAGAGAGATCCGCCAGGGGTATGTTCAGGTAGAGAGCCTGACGTGAAGAGGTGGAAGACGGGATCAGAGCGGGATGGATGGATGGCGGAATAGTAAGCGTGGTCAAACGGGCCGGGTCGGTAACAGTGGGATCAGCGTAGTACAAGGCGGCAAGGAGAAGAATAGTCAGGTCACTCGCTGGGGTCGGTAACAGAAGTTCAGATCAGGTATGGGGATTATCCAGAAGAGAGGTCAAACTAGCCAGGGGGTCAGAGCAGGAGAAGTCAGCGGAGGTCAGGTTCAGGCAAGGTCAGCAACGAATCTCGAATAGCAGGAACACAGGAGCAAAGATCAGACCATACGGCAACTTGTGTCTGTGCAGGGCTGGTTTAAGTAGCCCGCCCTGCACCTGACAGGCGCAGCCTAGGTCCTAGTGCCTGCCCAGCACCATCATAGGCGCTGGGTGCGCCTGGGTCCTAGTGCCCTGCTGCCTGCATGTCTTGACAGACACCTACACATGTGCAGACCCATGCGTCGCGATGGTCCCTGACACTAGCACATAACTGTAGAATGAGAGAACGCAAGATCTGAACATTACCCAAGGCTTTGCAGCTGTGTTTGTCAGGTCAGAGTTGGTACCCACTCTCACAAAAGCACTGGGAGCCTACTGTGTTGCTGCCTCCCTGACTGCAATATGCCTCCTCTGACATATGGGTGAAGGAGAATTACGGTCCCAACATATCACATTCTCTTCTTCTGTCAGACAACTCACCCACTGGGCCCCATATGCTCAGCACTATTTACAGTGTTATACATGTAAAGACTACAAAATACCACCCAACCAAATTAATGAGATGATTAGAAAGAAAGAGATGCTGTAGTCCTAACACACTTCCTATCCTGTGGTGACAACACTGTTCCTCCACTTCTTCATAGATACAGTACAGCAAGCGCTGTCTCCTTAGGACAGGACGTGGATTACTGGAAGGGCCACAAGCTGAAAAAAAAAAAAAAAGGTAGAGGATTCCATCAAACTTTTGCAAAACATAATAAATCCACCATTTTTTTGAAAAGCAAAAATAGTATTTTTATTATTTTTTTTTTGCATTTCTGCCTGCAAAGCAGTGATTTCTGGTGCAATGCTCCGGTAGACTCTTCCTCCAGCCTCTTGTCCCTAAAGAGTTACAGACCTTCAGCCATGCTGGAGGAAGCACCAATGGACTACAAGTGCTGTGATGTCACCATGTAGTAGCAATTTTTGCAAACCAGAGAACTCCGGACAAGGACTTGAGGAATACAAATGATTAAAAACAGCGCTGTTTTGACTCAACAGATGGCTTGTGCTCTCATCTGCTAAGTGAGTTATAGAAAACTTCTTACAAGTGTATATACCAATGATTACGTCACAAGGCATACATTCCTTTCTTACTTTCTATACACTCAAAAGGCTTACTAAACTCTACAGAATAACTCTTCAGAATAACCTTGGACATCAGCTGCAGATATAAAAATACCAGCTACGAACCGGTACACATAATACTCACAGGAAATAAGGGAGGGAGGAAGATGAGCCAAAAACCTTGCTTCTACAAACACAGGCTGCTAAAAGTGTTAGGAGTTTAAAGGGAAACTCTGCCATATCTGGGTGCTACCACAACCACACTTATGCCCCAATCAGAACTACAGTCCCTCTGCCGTGGTAACAGATGGAACTTGTAGTTTTCTTCCAATGACAGATTTCTGTGAATGAATGACAAGGCTGTACAGGTGGAGCCATGCACAGCTCCATCAATTTGAAAAATGACAGGTGGAGTTAGCTTTTTTTAAGCAGCCACCACATTGAAAGACTGGTATGTTGCAATACCTTCGATTTGTGTTGTAAGCTTTAGATACACTTCTACATTGAAGCGGTACTCCACCCTAAATGGGAAGTTCTGCTCTTATGAACACCTCCAACATTACTGGCACTTTATTTTTATTTTTAGGGGGGCCAGTACCTATTTGGCAGGAACCCGCTCCCACTTCTGCTGGAATTGCCTAGGTGATACCAATGGAAGTTCTCCCAAATCCAGGCCACCACCTCATGGAACATGTCACAGGTCCCATGAGGCTGTGGGACCATTCACAAGGCATTGCAAACCTCGCAAATATGCAGTGAGAAGCTGGCTGTGAAGCCACAAGGAGTCACAGCTGGCTTCCCACAGTAAACATGCTGGCATCGGAGAACTGAAGACCTGCCTTAACTAGCCTGGGTGAAGGCAGCACTGGACCCCGGAGCAGGTATGTGTCCTTTTATTAAAAGTCAGAAGCTACAGTATTTGTATCCACTGACTTATTTTTATTTTTTTAGTCACTGAAGATTCTCTTTAAACTTTCATATAAAACTAAAGCATCTAAAAACCTTCAAACACTGGACGAACCAAGTACTGCCCCCAGCTCAACCAACCTCTCACTTACTGTAACACATTCACTGCAGACAAAGCCATTTAAAAGTAAATCTGTCATAAAAGAAACAAAGGGGCTCCCATTGCCAACCAGCTTCAGAAAATTCTGATTGGAGAAAAGACTGGTCCTCGGACTTCAGAACTTTCTGAGTACTCAGAACAAGTACGCAGAGCAGTAAATTAAACAAATGTTTAAAGTCTTTACCTGCACACTTGTTGAGGCTTATTGCATGATATCCTGGAACTTAGCATTCACATATTCAGAAAAGGTCAGCAAAAACAGCCCATTTCCTTTTATTATAGGTTTCCTTTAATGCTAAAAATGAATGCAGATTATCTGTACTTTTTGGTTTTTTCCTATACTCCCCAATTGTCAGTATGACAAACCTGCTACACTGCTCAAAAAAATTAAAGAAACACTGTGAAAACACATCAGATCTCAATGGGGAAAATTCTCATGCTGGATATCCATACTGATATGGACTGGGTAATGTGTCAGGAATGTAAGGATGCCCCATTGTTTGATGGAAATGAAAATCAACCTAGGAGAGGACTGATTTCAAGGACACCCCGAAAATCAAAGTGAAATAAATTATGCAGCAGGCTAGGCCATTTTGCTGAAATTTCTTTTCAGCAACTCAAAATGGTACTCAGTAGTTTATATGGCCCCCATGTGCTTGTATGCATGACTGACAATGTTGGAGCATGCTCCTGAGATGACAGATGATGTTCTGGGGTATTTCCTCCCAGATCTGGACCAGGGCATCACTGAGCTCCTGGACAGTCTGAGGTGAAAACTGGCAGCGTCAAATGGACTGAAACCTGATATCCTAGAGGTGTTCCATTGGATTTAGGTCAGTCGAACATGGGGGCCATTCAATTGTATCAGTTCCTTCATCCTCCAGGAACTGCCTACATACTTTCACTGCATTAGGCAGGGCATTGTCAAGCACCAGGAGGAACCCAGGACCCACTGAACCAGCATAGGGTCTAACAATGGGTCCATGGATTTAATCCCGATACCTAATGGCAGTCAGGGAGCCATTGTCTAGCCTCTAGAGATCTGTGCGTCCCTCCATGCATATGCCTCCCCAGACCATCACTGACCCACCACCAAAACAGTCATGCTGAACGATGTTACAGGCAGCATAACGTTCTCCATGGCTTCTCCAGACCCTATCACGTCTGTCACATGTGCTCAGGGTGAACCTGCTCTCATCTGTGAAAAGCACAGGGCACCAGTGGCAGACCTGCCAATTCTGGTGTTCAATGGCAAATGCCAATCGAGCTCTATGGATGTCGGACCCTCAAGCCACCCTCATGAAGTCTGTTTCTGATTGGTCAGAGACATTCACATCATTTGCCTGCTGGAGGTCATTTTGTAGGGTGCTGGCAGTGCACATTCTGTTCCTCCATGCACAAAGGAGCAGATACCGGTCCTGCTGATGGGTTAAGGACCTTCTACGGCCCTGTCCAGCTGATTTAGAGTAATTGTCTGCCTCCTGCAATCTCCTTCATGCTCTTGAAACTGTGCTGGGAGACACAGCAAACCTTCTGGCAATGGCAAGTATTGATGTGCCATCCTGGAGAAATTGGACTGACTGTGCAACCTCTGTGGGGTCCAGGTATCACCTCATTCTACCAGTAGTGACACTGACCCTAGCCAAATGCAAAACTAGTGAAAAACAGTCAGAAGAGATGAGTAGTGGAAAAAAAAGTCAGTGTTCTCCACCTGTAAAACCATTCCTGTTTTGGGGTCATCTCATTGTTGCCCATCTAGTGCACCTATTGTTAATTTCATTAACACAAAAGCAGCTGAAACTGATTAACAACCCCCTCTGTTACTTAACTGACCAGATCACTATCCCAGGAGTTTAATTGTCTTGTTGCTAGACTCTGATTAAAAAGCGTTCCTTTAATTTTCTTGAGTGCATATTCTCCCCTCAGTTTAATCTGATCCCTTACAAATTTACTTTAGGCTGGCCTTGAACACTTTCCTGCTGAGTAAAACCTCATCTCTTAGTCTCAGAATGCCCTGGCCTTGTACATTCTACTCCTATGCTAAAATGGGTCCTTTTTTTTTTCCATATTTACAAGGATTATTATACGGGATGTACGTGGCAAACAGATATACTGAAAGGAAGATTCGATGAACTACCACAGTGCTCCACAGCGCCATGGTAGTTCATTGAGAACTACAAGCCAACAGCTGCTAAAGCTGTTGGGACTTTATTTAACTCATTCCCAGAACACTGTGAATGAATGATGCCATGTGGGCAGGGCCCCGCATGGTCGTGCTGTTTTTAAATACTGACAGCTTGAACTTCTCCCGGCACTTCTGTCACTGTGAGGGTAGGCAGCTGGTGGCAACTGCAGCATTTTGAACATGTAATATGTTCCCAAAGGTGAACTTATCCTTTAATGGTCACCTTGGTTTCAAGATAGTGATATGGGTCTGAAACTACTGATCACCTCCTGAAAATGCAAGATGCCTAGCAGTTTCTAATCTAGACATTTTCTGAGTCGCTGACTGTTCTATTATAGCACAGTAATCAGCACCATCCTGTAGCTTTCCCTTTGATTCGAATACAATCAAAATGGGAAAGGGAAAGGAAATAGAGGGGAGTAATGGGATTGAGGTATTTGGGAAGGGAGGAGGCTGAGCATTTTGCAGCCAAAGAGGATGCTAGCTCCTGCCAACCCTTCAAGGCATGATTCATGTCAGTGGCCGGCAGGCGGGCTCTCTAAATAATGTGATCATTTTGATTGGCTGTCACAGTGGTCATGTGATCAGAATCTGTACCACTGTTAAAGGAAAGGTCATTGTTGTGCTGCCACATATATGGTAAAGTCAGCTACAACAGGTAAGGACCTATTGGTCAACTAATTGGTGGTCAAATCTTGAAGGGAGAAAATGGTACACACATCCCCACTTTTCTCTTAAAATTAACCATAGAATCTGAGTTTTGAAGTAATCTTTTCATTGATATTTGCCAGTGAAATCTGGATAGGATGGCAGATAGCCTGAGGTTTCTAGTTCACCACGCTTTGGCAATTGCTTGTTTTGCTGCAGGTAGGACATGAGTCATAAGAGCAAATGAGTAATTTCTGATAACCTCAGGTTTTAGGTTGAGAATTATCTGAGATTTTTGTATATTAGGTTATTCAACAAAGTATGGATAAGCCAAAGACTTTCGCCCCTAATTCTTGTACTGTTGAGCAGGTCCACCAAGAGTACAAACAAGTACCTAGCTCAGAACTGCCTCAAAAGCAACTTGGAGAGTAATGCTGGCCACACAATTAGGAACTAGGTAGCATGTAAGTAGAACATTATAATGCACGTAGATTTCAGCTATAGGTTTTAGTTGCTTTAAAAATGGACAATTAGCATTTTCAAAAAGACATGTCAGCAGTGGAAGCCTTCATTGCTCCCTTAGTACAGATTTCCTTTAAACCAATTCTCTATATTTCCAGTATGACTTGGCCTTGTACATTCGCAGTTACAACAGATCCATTCTGAATATAATTTGGCCTTGTACATTCCCACAGTATAACCTGATCCCGTATATTCTTAGTATGACCTGACCTTGTGTTTTCTTCTCTGTTACTTCCTTGCCTTCTTACTCTCCCTATTCAGACATATGCAACTCACCAGTCTTCTCACATCCATTCTCGTCACCGTACCGCAGCGGAACTGGTCTGCTGTGCACACTGAAGTTTCATTTGGGATACAACTCAAGATGATCTTCCATTAAATAGTAATTTCATATAACACAGATACCAAGTCACACATTCAAAGAATAGGTGCTGCAACCCTCATAGCATGTTTTCATAAGAGTACATATCTCACCGTACGACTCCTGCGGTTTCCATCTGCTGAACCAGTAAATCAAATCATATAGGATCAGCAACAAGGTGAAGATGAATTGTAGAAATTTTATTCAGATACGGAGTAAAAACAGTTCCAGAATGCAAGCAACACTAACGCGTTTCAGTCAAACAAAAAACTATGAGTAAGGTCTTGTTGCCGATCCTATA
Organism: Staurois parvus; assembly: GCF_062004578.1. Classification (NCBI taxonomy): domain Eukaryota; kingdom Metazoa; phylum Chordata; class Amphibia; order Anura; family Ranidae; genus Staurois; species Staurois parvus. The sequence continues at coordinate 669,395 of NW_028318511.1, read as the reverse complement.
TGATTTCATATAACAGATCTCTGTTATGTATCCATTTATGATCTACTGACTCCATTACACATTGAAGTGAATAACACCCTGGCGGACAGAAAGTTCTAAATCATTTCCTATTATAACTGGCTGAAAAGAGGAAGGCCAGTGCTGGACCTCAGTGTCTAGAGAAGGAGCAAAAGGGAGGTCACCCTAGGTGTATGTACAATGGGATGTGCTAAACAAATTTCTCAAGTCATATTGTTCAGAAATTAATAATTATTCCAAGTCTTGTATTGCCAGATTTTTATACATAAAAATGAAATCAAAGAATGGAATTTGCCTCAGGAACACTAGGCCTGTTTGTTGGGGCTACAAGAGTGAAGAAAAGATTACCAGAGACATTCTCCTCTAAAGATGGCAATGCACTATTTCATTTTTTGAAAAACACCTTTCTCTATACAGTACAGATGAAAAAACTTCCCACTGTAGCCATTGTATTCTGACAGCCAGCACCAATGGCTGTTAGGATATCTGAACAGCAGCTGCAAATGGCTAACATTTTTCTGCCTTGCTTGATTTTTTATTCAAAGGGTGTCGAGTGAAAGGGGGCCAACAGCTCCACCCACTGGGTGAATTTCACCCGATTCATTAGGAACCAGCTGAGAATCAAACTGTGTAAGGCCAGTTTAAAGTGGTTGTAAAGGATCAAGGTTTTTTACCTTCATGCATTGTGTGTGCAGCAGCTCCCCAATTACTTACCTGAGCCCCATCATGATCTAGTGATGTGCATGAGAGCCTCGGCTCTCCAGTGACTCTCCCTCCTCATTGGCTGAGACAGCAGCAGGAGCTATTGGTCCCTCCTGCCGAGTACCCCCAGCGCAAGCAACACTGCCAAGTGTATAAATATCTGACTACCAGGTCACATGCATTCAATGATCCACATACACCAATGGCTAAAAACTGAATAATAATATAAATGATTAATAATAAGACAATTGCAAGAACATTTCATATATAGGAACATCAGATATAAAAAATATAGAAAATCCATAAAAATACATGTAAAATATGTATAAACATATATTAAAAAATATATAAAAAAAGTGTGTGTGTGTGTACTTTTTGAAGAACCATTGTATATATGTGTATGTCCATTTCCCAAAAAGAAAAAAAAAACAAAAAGGTTATCTTCAATGAAAACATCTGTATGAACCTGTTCACAGATATAGTCTTTAGCCCGCTATTGGCTGATTCTGGGTCACAGGAGTGCACAAAAGTGAGCGTACACCTGTAACCCACATGGGAAGTATGGCCAAAGAAACAAGGGGGGGAGCAACTTCCACTAGACACACCTAGTTGAGCCAAGCAGAAATGGGAGCAGGTACTTCTCAAAACTAGGTAATTGCTCCCAGAAACAAATTTTTTACAAGGAAGAGGGGAGGAGGATAAGAGGAGCTTTCCTTTTCAGGTGACGTTTTAACATCTGGGGCGATCAAATGGTTAACTGTGTCCTGTGTTGTTTTTTATTATGTAAACAAGCTGCTTTGTGTTGCTCTGCTGTGCAGTGCAATACAAAGCAGCCTGTTTGTGCTGACAGGGCAGAGATCTGTGTTGTTTACACACAGACCTCTCCCCTGTCAGCTCTGCTGAAGATCACCGAGTCCCAGCTGGGACCCGGTGATTGACATGCCGAGGAGCCAATAGTGGCGTGGGTAGAGAGCACACATGCCCCCTATCCGGAAATGCACTGGGACCCGGTCATTGACATGCTGAGGAGCCAATAGTGGCGTCGGTAGAGAGCACACACGCCCCCTATCCAGAAATGCACTGGGACCCGGTGATTGACATGCCGAGGAGCCAATAGTGGCGTAGGTAGAGAGTGCACACGCCTCCTATCCGGAAACACACTGGGACCCGGTGACTGACATGAATGAGGAGCGAATAGAGGCGTAGGTAGAGAACGCACACGCCTTCTATCCGGAAATGCACCGGGACCTTGTGATTGACATGCCGAGGCGCAAATAGTGGCATGGGTAGAGAGCGCAAACGCCCCCTATCCAGAAATGCACTGGGACCCAGCGATTGACATGCTGAGAAGCCAATAATGGCGTAGGTAGAGAGCGCACATGCCTCCTATCCGGAAATGCACTGGGACCCGGTGATTGACATACCAAGGAGCCAATAGTGGCGTGGGTAGAGAGCACACACGCCCCCTACCCAGAAATGCAAATCAAGTATATATATATATATATATATATATATATATATATATATATATATATACATACATACATATATACGTGATTTTGCGCATCCATGCCGCCCTGTAGCAGTATTTCTGCTATAGGCCGGTCGGGAAGTGGTTAACACAACAACCAAAATTGGGACCTGGTGATTGACATGCCGGGGAGACAATAGTGGCATGGGTAGAGAGCACACACGCCCCCTATCCAGAAATGCACTGGGACCCGGTGATTGACATGCCGAGGAGCCAAACTCTGGGCAAAACATAAGAAAATAAAGTTTAAAAACCAAAAGTAAATGTGTGCATTTAAATATTATAGTTTTTGGTCGTTACAAAAAAAACAGTTTGTAAACTTAGATTTTTTTTGTAACAAGACTAAAAACAATACTATTATAGATAAATATTATATAGATAGATTGTATAGATGAGATAGATATTATCCAGGATTCTTGTGGATTTCAGCATTTCTGCAGTCAACAAGTGACAAGATGGCCAAAGACTTCAACTAGGGATCAGCAGATCCTCTTCTCCTTCTGGGATTCGCCTCTTCGGACTCCACCGGGAAGGACAAAAAGGAGGACATCATGGCCGCAGTGACTCATCTGCAGGGAGGAAAGGCTGAGAAGACTGAGGCCCTGGGACAGCTTCTGGACATGGCTACTACCTTCACCATGGCTCCCATCTTCCACTATCCAGTGAGGTTCCCAAAGACAACCAGGAAGAGGGCTGAAGATGGAAAGGCCCTCAAGGTGAAGAGGAGGGACATCACCACCAGCTCGGCATCCCAGGAGCCTTCAACCTGCACCCAGCGATGCTCTTCCTGAGCAAGCAAAGGGGCTAAATACAAAAAGCTGGTAGCAAAGAGCCCAAAAGAAAGGCAGCGGAGAACAATCCTCAAGGAGCCAAAAGACCCTGGGCCCAGTGAGGTAAGTAACATCAGGTAAGTATGGCTTTTTTGTATTTAAAGCCCATCCCTCTTACCTGCCCCTAATTGATCGCTGGCTTAAAAAACAAAAAATCCCTTTTAACTTACCCAAAGCCACAATCACTGCAGTCTGAAGGGTTCTCCTCACTTTTATTAACATCCAGTGGGGCCCATGCAGGATTGCATACTATAATTTGCCCAGAGTTGAACTTTAATATTTATTACTTTTGAAAAAAAAAAATAATAATAACATCCTCCTTTAACTCCTGAACCCCTCCTTTCCTCTCAATTCTGTTTGTTTGAAAATGTAAAAAAATTTAAATTAAAAAAAAAAAAAAAAAAAGAATGTTTAAGCATGGATAAAATACTATAGTGTATATTTGTCTTGCTAAGCAAAAAATTTTTTTTAAATATATATATTGATAGATATTATATAGATAATTGTTAATGTACTTGTCAAATGTTTTTCATGAAATGGTTTCTTAATGTGTATGTGCCTCATTGTGACATCTGCCCTCACTTCCATTTATTTGAAAAGAGCAGTGAATATTAGTTATGGCCATGTACACTGTTCTATACACACTGCACAGCCCACAGCCTAATGCCCAAAACCCACAGCCCAAACACAAAAAAAAAAAAAAAAAAAAAAAAAAAAGATTTGAAGCAGCAAAAACTAAATTTTTAAGGTTAACACAACATTTTTTTAAAACAAAGTCTAGTGTCACTTTGACATCTAAAAAGGAGAGGATTGGCCAGCTATAAGGGGAAGGAGGAGGCCGGATTTTTTTTATGACATTAAACAATATCCTTATTATTCAGAAAAAAATCCAATACACATCCACTACTTATTGGCACTGTAATAACTTATGTCATGAAACAATTTATTTGTGTTTTCTTCCTTGTAACATCTTCCATGAGCTCCCACACCTCTCCTGTTACCCCTCACTTGTTTGTTTGGAGCAAGCAGTGCACGTTAGTTGCAGTCATGTGCACTGCTCTATGCACACTGCAAAGCCCATAGCCCACGGCGAGAAAGAGAGGGAGTCTGGATTAAAAAATACTTTTACCCAAAATACCCAAAAAACTACTTTTTTTCTTCTCTCATAGTTTAGTGTTACTTCTTAAATATCTTACAAAAAAGGAGAGGATTGGCCGGCTCTAAGGGGAAGGAGGAGGCCGGATTTTCTTTTTTTTTTTTTTAGTGACACTAGACTATATCCTTATATTTCAGAAAAAAACCCACACACATCCACTAGTTGATGACCCTGTAATCTACTTTTTTTAAATATTTTCTTATTGTGTTTTTTTTTGTTTTTTGCTTCTTTGAAACATCCTCCATGAGCTCCCACACCTCTCCTGTTATGTTTTGCCCAGAGTTGGGCTTTAAAAAAAAAAAAAAAAAGGAAAAACTGAAAAAAGTGTGCATTTAAATATTATAGTTTTTGGTCATTACAAAAAAAAAAAGTTTGTAAACATAGATAAGATAATGGTATGATATCATTTTTTTTTTTTAACAAGACTAAAAACAATACTATTATAATTAAATATTATATAGATAAATTGTATAGATGGAATAGATATTATCCAGGATTCCTGTGCATTTTAGTGTTTCTGCAATTGACAAGATGCCCGAAGACTTAAAACACATCACCACCAGCTCGGCAAAGTTTAAAAACCAAAAGTAAATGTGTGCATTTAAATATTATAGTTTTTGGTCGTTACAAAAAAAACAGTTTGTAAACTTAGATTTTTTTTGTAACAAGACTAAAAACAATACTATTATAGATAAATATTATATAGATAGATTGTATAGATGAGATAGATATTATCCAGGATTCTTGTGGATTTCAGCATTTCTGCAGTCAACAAGTGACAAGATGGCCAAAGACTTCAACTAGGGATCAGCAGATCCTCTTCTCCTTCTGGGATTCGCCTCTTCGGACTCCACCGGGAAGGACAAAAAGGAGGACATCATGGCCGCAGTGACTCATCTGCAGGGAGGAAAGGCTGAGAAGACTGAGGCCCTGGGACAGCTTCTGGACATGGCTACTACCTTCACCATGGCTCCCATCTTCCACTATCCAGTGAGGTTCCCAAAGACAACCAGGAAGAGGGCTGAAGATGGAAAGGCCCTCAAGGTGAAGAGGAGGGACATCACCACCAGCTCGGCATCCCAGGAGCCTTCAACCTGCACCCAGCGATGCTCTTCCTGAGCAAGCAAAGGGGCTAAATACAAAAAGCTGGTAGCAAAGAGCCCAAAAGAAAGGCAGCGGAGAACAATCCTCAAGGAGCCAAAAGACCCTGGGCCCAGTGAGGTAAGTAGCATCAGGTAAGTATGGCTTTTTTTGTATTTAAAGCCCATCCCTCTTACCTGCCCCTAATTGATCGCTGGCTTGAAAAAACATCCCTTTTTACTTACCCAAATCCACGATCACTGCAGTCTGAAGGGTTCTCCTCTCTTTTATTAACATCCAGCGGGCCCTTGCAGGATTGCATACTATAATTTGCCCAGAGTTGAACTTTAATAATTATCAACTTTGAAAAAAAAAAAATAATAATAATATGCTCTTTTAACTCCTGAACCCCTCCTTTCCTCTCAATTCTGTTTGTTTGAAAATTGTTTGAGCTCTTGCCTTGTCTCACACTTGCTTGGAAGTTGGTTTTCTGGGGGTGAAGCTGCTACTTGTGCAGGAGGGAGATCCAAGCAGTGTGGAGCATTGGGAGGAGGAATTTGTGTGCTGGAGTTCGGGAGCGCTTGTCCTGGGATTCCAATGTTTCATGATTAAGGAGATTATAATATCACAAGTGATCTGATTTATTCCTTGGAAAATCGTTAATTAAAGCCTGGTGTGCCAACCACGAGAATGGAAGGCAACACTTTATGGTGAGTGCACACCTGAGAGGGGACTTTCCGCTTGTAACAGCATCAATTATTGTTATACTATTAATATTTTTTATATATATAATTATATATATATATATATATATATATATATATACACACACACACAGTGGGGATCGAAAGTTTGGGCACCCCAGCTAAAAATTTGTTGAAAGTGTAAATGATGGAAATAAAATCTAACTTTTGTTGACATATTATAATAATGTCTAATCTGTAATTTGATGCCTTTTGGAGATTTTTCCATCTTTCCTTGGCTTCTTTATGCACATTAATACAAATTTTTAGCTGGGGTGCCCAAACGTGTGTGTGTGTGTGTATTTTTTATAAGAAGTTTTTTTGCACTGACAATTGTTTTATGAGCCACCGGAATACATTTTGAAGTGCATTTTGCTTATGTTTATTATATTTTAAAGTGGCAACGTAGTGATTAATACACAGATGTGATATATAAGTGATAAAGCATTAATTATTTACACATTTCGCACAGTTTGATGGTCTTATACCTTCACTATTTTCATATAATACAAGAAGAGTGTTTGTGTGTACTTCTACATTATACAAAGACACATGGCCAGGTAGTCCTAATCATATATGGTGGCATAGCTTTATTTTGTATTAATATTGTAAAACATTAAGAACAGGAATAGATCGTTTTTCTGGTTTATAAGAGAAACATGGAGAGCTAGGAAAGACGTCACTTGGTCTAAAATAAGATATGTAATTAAAAACACATATGTTTTAATTGATAATGTCGTTAGCATGTTGATAAGGGGTGAGAGGAAGAGCCAGGGATGGCAAAACAGAAGCAGATTACACTTTAGCTTTAAATGATGACTTGAACAGAAATCTATTGTACAGTACAAATTAGAGCATGTAACATAAATAGTGCAAAATTGTACATCTTCTATGATTACGTTCTTGAACTTTAAGGCTTACCATTTGCTACATATTGCCCTGATACTCTGAAAAAAGGAATACAAGATTGTATTATGTTGGGTAGGCTGTTTTTTATTTTTGTCACAAATAAACCAAAATCTAAAAGGGACCTATTAATAAAACGTTAGCTGAATGAATGTGGCAAACATCCGCACAGCTTCAACAAAACCTGCCATATTCTGTGGAATAGCAATTTCCTTTATAACCGCCATCTAGTGGCCATAATAATTTTTTTCCCTGATTGAGGTATTTTTTTAAAAATGCTGTGTTATGGCCACTAGATGGCACTTACAATCATATTACACAGAATTCAGAAAGTTTCGTTGGAGCTGTGCAGACATTTGTCACATTCGTTTAGTAAACGTTTTTATATAGAAACCCCATAGTGTTGCAAATCTGTGCAATTTTTTAAATTACTTTTACTTTCTGAATGTATGCGGTTTGGCAGTTGCAGTCTGCTCCAAGCTCTCTTTTAGCATAGATCACATGGTCAAATGTTTAGGGTTTTAGATATTAAAACCAGCACTGGAGGAAGCCCAGAGCAGCATTTTCTCCAGGAAAAGTAAATATTTTGACCCTCCAAAATAAATTCTTTATTCATTCATCTCAATAAGACCGTTGGCAAAGCTTTAGCTTAAAGTGGACTCCCAGCTTAACACTAAGTAGGCCTAAAAATGTCCCCCCATCCTCTTCTGCTACCTAACCTATGTAAAAAAAGATCTGTATACTTAACTATATTTAGTCTACTCCAGTCCGGACATATGATCCAGTGTGTCAGTGGCAGCTGCAGGGGAGAGGTGGGAGCACTCGACAATGGTTGCAAATTCTGGGAGCTGTGACATCACCCATAGGCTTCCATGGCCCAGCTGCTGATGGTGCTTCCTCCTCTCCCCTGCAGCTGCCACTTACTGACACAAGGAGTCAGAGCTGCTAAAAAGAAGTATATAGATATTTTTATACAGTTCGACAAAATAAATAACAGGGTGGGGGTACATTTTTAATGATAGGTCATCTTAGGCTGGAATTCCACTTTAAAAGCATATCTAAAACCCAAAACAAAACATGTAATACTTACTTTCTTAGGGTGGCATAGCTCACTTACTGTACTATATCTAGAACAAAAGCAGCGTCATCACCCTGAGCAGCTCTGCTGATTTGAATGAACTATAAACACTTTCCCCTCCTCATGTACATTACATAAGAGGAGGGCTTCACTTGCTTAGTTTAATGACAATAGTTTGTAAGGCTGTTTGTAGTTTCTTGTGCATTGATTTTGAATTTTAAAGACACAGTATATATAGTGAGATCAACAGATCCCTTTCAGTAGAAAAAGTACATGGCTGGAAAAAGGAAAACTAATGCAGCCACCACATCTAAAGACTGGTCAGCTGCAAGAGATTACATTTTTATTCTTGGGTTTTGATTTTCTTTACCATTTGGAGTGGGGACAGAAATAAGAGTGAACCTAGGCTACACAGCTGCATGGACCCAGAAAGCCTGAACACAGCAAATAAATATTCAATATAGCAGCGTAACATTAATCCATACACACAAAGCTCTTTTTCTTGGTGGCAAATGTACTTTAAAAAATAATAAATTATTGAAAACATGGTAGATTCCTAAACGGACAATTTGATCTGGTTAGAGGAATAAGACAGGCAAACAAATAGATCCTTGTTTCTCTAGAAACCCGCATAAGCTCCAGCCACTCCAACTCCATGAACAGTGCTTTCTTTTAGAGTGATTTGGATTATGCCGAGAATTAATATATGACAGCTCCTACTTTGTTTTTATGGCTTGTAACACTGAAACTATTAAAATCCCTCGAACGCTTTCTTGACCCAAGTCCCAGCATGAGTCTATGCAGTAGTCAATATCAGTGCACTGATCTGTTCTATTCAATAGTTATTGTCAAGTAAAACAATCATCTACAATTTTATACAGAACACTCCAAACACTTTAAATTAATTAATTAAATTCTACCCTTCAAATGCATATTTATGTTGCCTCATTTGACTATCATCAAGTGTAATCCTAAATTGTTCAAACAACAGAAAACATCTAAGTTGTTCCTCAAGAGCCATTCCATTACCTTGAGTGGTTTACTGTTACACACTTGGCAATCACTCGAGAGTTAAAAAAAAAAAAAAAAAAAAAAAAAGAAGTTCTGCCAAGCAACGCATTACGTGGCACACCTTCTAAGGCTACCCAGAGAGATCTGAGGATTTTCACCCGATAGAACCATTAAGGGTCACATCGGGAAACGTTTACATACAAATTGATGCACCAAGACCTTCGCATAGGCCTCCTGGCCAAAGATCTTGAGTGGAGTGGGGGAGCGGATCGCTCCGAATGTAGTTTTCCAATCAGCAACTTCTTAATCTTGAGATAAAAGGTGGCATCAGGGAGGACTAAATATTTAAGAGTGTTCAGCTAAAACATTGTGTGCTGTATGTATAAAGTTTGATGTCATTCCATGTCTTTGGCTAGGTTAGTAGGTGAAAGAGATTGTGCAGCATTCCAGCCATAGACGTACATGAGATAGTATCTGGAAGATCTGATTCCTAGAGGGCTCTCCTAGCAAATGTTTTGGTTGATGGTGCATTATTTTTTTAAAATGCAGACATCCCAGGTGCCAGCCATATCTCAGAAAGAATCAATTTCTGACAAATAACCCCCCCACAAAACCAGTACCAGCTAACCAGGAGAGGTTTGCAGAGGTCCTGGAGCATTCATAAACAGTTATCTATTTCTAATCTGTTTTCAGTGATAATCACATCATATGTATCAATAACCTTGGCCAGGCACATATTCATTGCATTGAGTTCTTGGGAAGATCAGATGACCCAGTATAATGTACAGTGATTGTACAGGGTGCTTCCATCATTTGGCCTTGGCAAAGCCCACACGGTCATTAGCCCGGTCAAAAACGGTATAATATTGGCCGATGAACACATCTCCTAGAATCCACAGGGGTCCGGCTGGAGGGGGAATATCAAGACCCATAAATCCACTCACACAAATGGATTGGGATCCCTGTTGTACCTGCAGGGGAAATGAAAGGGATTAGACTGGTGCAATGTTCTCAGCATTACAAGGGTAGCAGTACCTGGACCTGGACAATGCATAGGCTACTACACTCATTATCATTACCTGTCAGCTTAGGCTGGCCATAGACGCCTTGTTTCTTTGGGATCAGCCAGAGGGAACGTATTACCCTAGCTACACATGCAAGGTGGATGGAGGAAGCTTCCCTGCTGTGCCACTGTATGGCTGCAGCCATTGATCGGCAAAACTAACATTCCTGTTCAACAGAAGTCAATCGTTCGATCGACTTCTGTCAAGTAGAAACCACCATAGATTGATCGAAATTCAGCTGGTCCCTGCTGAACTGGCTGAATCTATGAGCAGCTTTGGATGTAATTTAAAGGCTCTATTTTCTGCAATGCTCAAAAGAGAAATTCCAGGCAATCAGGGAAAGCTTATAAAGCATGATTAATACTATCCTGTAAACATATTAGAAAATTCAAACAGATTACCTTAAAGGGCATCTAAACCCACAAAACACAACGCTAATATATTGCAGATTACTAGTCCTTTGATGGGGTCGCTGCATTGATTTTCTTTATTCAAGTACATTTTGTGCAAGTACAGAAAATATCTGATGAATTTGACAGAAATGCTGCGTCCTTGAAACTTTACCCCTAAATTAATGAAATGAGGAGAGGGGAAGACGTTTGTAGCCCAAATAAAGAGAGCAGCCTAGGAAGGAAACACTGCTCTTCCATAGATACAGGACAGTTAGTAAGGGTGAAAAAAAACAAAACAAAACACTAACAAAGCCACCATATCCAAGGACTGCTAAGCTGCAATATATAAAAATTTTGTTCTTGAATGTAGATAGACTTTAAAAGCTAAACTCTAAGGCACACATGAACCACTTGCCCTCCAGAGAATTTACCCTCCTTCCTGACCAGGCCATTTTTTGCGAAACAGCGCTGCGTTATTTTAACTGACAATTGCGCATGCAACGATACACAATGAAATTTATGTTCTTTTTTCCTCACAAATGGAGCTTTCTTATGGTGGCATTTGATCGCCTCTGCAGTTTTTTTTTTTTGCACTATACACACACAAAAAAAAAAAAAAGAACAATTTTGAAAAAAAAAACCAATATTTTTGACTTTTTGCAATAAAACATATCCAATAAAAAAAAAATCTAATTTCGTCATAAATTTAGCCCCATATTTTGTCTTTGCTACAAAAAAAATCCCAATATGTGTAAATTGGTTTACGTGAAAGTTATAGTGTCTACAAATGGCAGTATATACAGTGGGGCAAAAAAGTATTTAGTCAGCCACCAATTGTGCAAATTCTCCCACTTAAAAAGATGAGAGAGGCCTGTAATTGGCATCATAGGTAGACCTCAACTATGAGAGACAAAATGAGAAAAAAAACCCAGACAATCACATTGGCTGATTTGGAAAGAATTTATTTGCAAATTATGGTGGAAAATAAGTATTTGGTCACCTACAAACAAGCAAGATTTCTGGCTCTCACAGACCTGTACCTTCTTCTTTAAGAGGCTCCTCTGTCCTGCACTCATTACCTGTATCAATGGCACCTGTTTGAACTTGTTATCAGTATAAAAGCTACCTGTCCACAACCTCAAACAGTCACACTCCAAACTGCACTATGGTGAAGACCAAAGAGCTGTCGAAGGACACCAGAAACAAAATTGTAGACCTGCACCAGGCTGGGAAGACTGAATCTGCAATAGGCAAGCAGCTTGGTGTGAACAAATCAACTGTGGGAGCAATAATTAGAAAATGGAAGACATACAAGACCACTTATAATCTCCCTCGATCTGGGGCTCCACGCAAGATCTCACCCCGTGGGGTCAAAATGATCACAAGAACGGTGAGCAAAAATCCCAGGACCACACGGGGGGACATAGTGAATGACCTGCAGAGAGCTGGGACCAACGTAACAAAGGCTACCATCAGTGACACACTACGCCGCCAGGGACTCAGATCCTGCAGTGCCAGACGTGTCCCCCTGCTTAAGCCAGTACATGTCCGGGCCGTCTGAAGTTTGCTAGAGAGCATTTGGATGATCCAGAAGAGGATTAGGAGAATGTCATATGGTCAGATGAAGCCAAAATAGGACTGTTTGGTAGAAACACAACTCGTCATGTTTGGAGGAGAGAGAACGCTGAGTTGCATCCAAAGAACACCATACCTACTGTGAAGCATGGGGGTGGCAACATCATGCTTTGGGGCTGTTTCTCCGCAAAAGGGACCAGGACGACTGATCCATGTACAGGACAGAATGAATGGGGCCATGTATCGTGAGATTTTGAGTGCAAACCTCCTTCCATCAGCGAGGGCATTGAAGATAAAACGTGGCTGGGTCTTCCAACATGACAATGATCCCTAACATACCACCCGGGCAATGAAGGAGTGGCTTTGTAAGAAGCATTTCAAGGTCCTGGAGTGGCCTAGCCAGTCTCCAGATCTCAACCTCATAGAAAACCTTTGGAGGGAGTTGAAAGTCCGTGTTGCCCAGCGACAGCCCCAAAACATCACTGCTCTAGAGGAGATCTGCATGGAGGATGGGCCAACATACAGTGGAGATCGAAAGTTTGGGCACCCCAGCTAAAAATTTGTATTAATGTGCATAAAGAAGCCAAGGAAAGATGGAAAAATCTCCAAAAGGCATCAAATTACAGATTAGATATTCTTATAATATTCTTATAAAAACTTATAACAAAAGTTAGATTTTATTTCCATCATTTACACTTTCAAAATAACAGAAAACAAAAAATGGCGTCTGCAAAAGTTTGGGCACCCTGCAGAGTTAATATCTTGTACTGCCCCCTTTGGCAAGTATCACAGCTTGTAAACGCTTTTTGTAGCCAGCCAAGAGTCTTTCAATTCTCGTTTGAGGTATCTTTGCCCATTCTTTCTTACAAAAGTCTTCCAGTTCTTTGAGATTTCTGGGCTGTCTGTCACGCACTGCTCTTTTAAGGTCTATCCATAGATTTTCAATTATGTTGAGGTCAGGAGATTGTGAAGGCCATGGCAAAACTTTCAGTTTACGCCTCTTGATGTAATCCCCCGTGGATTTCGAGGTGTGTTTAGGATCATTATCCATTTGTAGAAGCCATCCTCTCTTTAATTTCAGCTTTTTCACAGATGGCATCAAGTTACCATCCAAAATTTGCTGAAATTTTATTGAATCCATTTTTCCTTCTACTCGTGAGAGGTTCCCTGTGCCACTGGCTGCAACACAAACCCAAAGCATGATTGATCCAACCTCATGCTTAACAGTTGGACAGAGGTTCTTTTCATTAAATTTTGTGCCCCTTCTTCTCCAAACGTACCTTTGCTCATTCCGGCCAAAAAGTTCAATTTTAACCTCATCGGTCCACAGAACTTGTTTCCAAAATGCATCAGGCTTGTCTATATGTTCATTTGCAAAGTTCAAATGATGATTTTTGTGGTGAGGACGTAGAAGAGGTTTTCTTCTGATGACTCTTCCATGAAGACCATATTTGTACAAGTATCTCTTTATAGTGGAATAGTGTACCACAACTCCAGTGTCTGCCAGATCTTTCTGGAGGGATCGTGCAGTCAAACGTGGGTTTTGAATTGTTTTTCTCACAATCCTTCGAGCTGTTCTGTCTGATATTTTTCTTGGTCTTCCAGATCTTGCTTTAACTTCCACTGTTCCTGATGACTGCCATTTCTTAATTACATTCTGAACAGAGGATATTGACATCTGAAAACGCTTTGCTATCTTCTTATAGCCTTCTCCAGCTTTGCGAGCGTCAACTATTTTCAGTTTCAGTTTTCTAGACAACTGCTTAGAAGAACCCATGGTGCTGATTGTTGGGGCAAGGTCAGATGAGTCTGGGCATTTAAAACCTTTGAGATTGACATCACCTGGTCTTCCCAGACGATGATTGAGAACAATCTATGACACTGGCATGTCTCAGCTTGGCAAAGGGGGCAGTGCATGCTATAAATTCTGCAGGGTGCCCAAACTTTTGCAGATGCCATTTTTTTGTTTTCTGTTATTTTGAAAGTGTAAATGATGGAAATAAAATCTAACTTTTGTTGACATATTATAAGAATGTCTAATCTGTAATTTGATGCCTTTTGGAGATTTTTCCATCTTTCCTCGGCTTCTTTATGCACATTGATACAAATGTTTAGCTGGGGTGCCCAAACTTTCGATCCCCACTGTACCAGCAACAGTGTGTGCCAACCTTGTGAAGACTTACAGGAAACGTTTGGCCTCTGTCATTGCCAACAAAGGATATATAACAAAGTATTGAGATGAACTTTTCATACTGACCAAATACTTATTTTCCACCATAATTTGCAAATAAATTCTTTCCAAATCAGCCAATGTGATTGTCTGGATTTTGTTACTCATTTTGTCTCTCATAGTTGAGGTCTACCTATGATGCCAATTACAGGCCTCTCTCATCTTTTTAAGTGGGATAACTTTCAGAATTGGTGGCTGACTAAATACTTTTTCGCCCCACTGTATACTGGAATTTATTTTTTTTTTATACTAATAATGGTGCCAATCAGCGACTTATAGCGGGACTGCGGCGGGCATTCTGACACTGGGGGGGAAACTGTCACTGACATCTCCAGTGACACGAATACAGTGATCAGTGCTACTAAAAAGCACTGACACTGTATTAATGACACAGGGCAGGAAGGGGTTAACATCTGGGGCAATCAAAGGGTTAACTGTGTTTATATACCAGCCTCTCCCCCGTAAGTGTTCCACGGAGATCACCGGGTGCCGGCAGGGAATCTCTGGCCAGCACCCAATGATCGAAAGTTGTAGCCACCAATGGCGGTGCGGGTAGGGCGTGCACCCCCTGCACGGAAATACAAAATCACGTGTACACGCACAGGTGATTTATCAACTGTAATCATTAGAGGTATAGCCTGGGAAGAATTTGTATTGCATAGTTTACATTGGTCCAGCTTGGCACATTGTAAAATGGCATATCTAAAACCCAAGAGGCCACTGTGGAAGCTGCAAATCACTACAGTGTCTGGTACTGCACCAATAGCAGTGATCTTCCAGGACCTGTACCAAGCGACTGCTCATTTGCAAAGTAACCACAAAGGGCTACTCACTTGGCGCTGTTGCTATTCACAGAATGCCTTGTATTTATTTATTTATTTCAGGTACTTATATAGCGCTGTCAATTCACGCAGCGATTTACACACACATACACACACACATATATATATATATATATATATATATATATATATATATATATATATATATATATATATTGTACATTCACATCAGTCCCTAACCCTCAAGGAGTGTACAATCTAAGGTCCCTAACTCACATTCATACATACACATATTAGGACCAATTTAGACAGGATCCAATTAACCTACCAGCATGTCTTTGAAGTGTGGGAGGAAACCGGCGCACCCAGAGGAAACCCACGCAAGCACAGGGAGAACATGCAAACTCCATGCAGGAGGCACCATGGTCGGGAATTGAACCCATGACCCATTTACTGCAAGGCAGACGTGCTAACCACTAAGCCACTGTGCCTTGTATTTTTTTTTGTTATATACAAGGCAATCTCTGATTTGATGAGATTGAAAGGTGAGGCGATGACATCACAGAGGCCTGTGGAGGAAATCTCTGGGCTGAAGATGAATATTGCAGCAAACGTTGAATTTGCTATTTTCTTTTTATTTCAATGAGATATTCACTTTTATTTGTTTAAATTTTGCCTGAAATGTTGCTTTAATTTGATATTTTTGTAATCCAGAGCATTAAAAACACATAAGGGGTCAGTGGGCGTATACTTCCTAATCTGTGTTCCAAATCCCTGGTACTGCATCACTAATCACCTTTAGGACCAGTTCACATTAGAACGCGCGCTTTCCTGTGCATTCCAGCTTTGACAGATCATTCATTTTAATGGGTTGCCAAACATATTGGAACATGGAAAAAAGTAGTGCAAGCATTACTTTTCCAGATCGCACTGCACCAATCTACATGATACTGCAGTACCATACGGTTTGCTGGCCGTAAATGCAATGTGCTTGTGAGATTCATTTGGGGTGAAAAAACTAAAGTCTGCCAGCAAGTAGAGTCTTTTGGTAGACAAGACTTTAGCTCTGAACCTCACATCACAGATGAAAAGAACATCCAGAAGTAAGTGTGCTATAACGTATGCGTGTATGCTGTGCTTACTTTCTCAGTATGGCAAACAGTGTCTGGACATACAGCAGGGGGCTCAGGAGCAAGCATGAACGAGTGCCTCTATAACAAGTGGTTTGCTATGGGGGCACTCAGGAGGAGGCTGGTAGGAAGGAGCCAGGAGCACCGGTGGGGGACCTGAGAAGAGACGGATCGGGTCTGCTCTGTGCAAAACCAATGCACAGAGCAGGTAAGTACAGTGGATATAAAGCCATTTATAACTCTGCCCCAAATTACATCACCGATCTTGTCTCTAAATATCACCCATACCGTACTCTCCGCTCCTCGTAAGACCTCCTACTCTCTAGCTCCCTTGTCTCCTCCTCTCATGCTTGTCTACAGGACTTCTCCAGAGCTTCCCTCGTCCTCTGGAACTCTCTAGCCCAATTTATCAGACTATCGCCTACTCTGTTCACTTTTAGGCGATCTCTGAAAACCTCTCTCTTCAGGGAAGCCTATCCTGCCCTCAGCTAAAACTGGAATCTTCTACTCTTCCAGCCAGTCCATCCCCCACAGTTATTACCTTTTGTACCACTAGCCCCTCCCTCCTAGATTGTAAGCTTCAAGGAGCAGGGCCCTCAAATCCCTCTTGTATTGAACTGTATTGCTGCTGTATTGTCTCCCGTTATATTGTAAAGTGCTGAGCAAACTGTTGGCGCTATATAAATCCTGTATAATAATAATATAAAAAGTCTACACACCCCTATTAAAATGTCAGGTTTCTGTGATGTAAAAAAATTAGACAAAAATAAATCATCCCTATGTAGAATCTAAATGACAAAAATAACGATTTCTTACCTTCATAGTATACTGTTCCCCGGTCAGGGTGTATGCTTTTCCACCAAGTGTCAAAGTAATAACAGGCAAAGAAGGCACCTGATCACACTGGACCATATACTGTGAAAGATAAATATACATGACATCAGTAACAAAATTCTGGATAAAAATAAAAGTCGCTGTGCAAATTTCTCAGGAGTTTTGTAAACAAATGCCTCACAAATAATCCCTGTAATGTGTCCTATGATTGTCAGCTCTATCTAGTGGCCATAATGGAGTATTTTCCTGGATTGAAGGATTTCAGGAAACTGCACATTATGGCCACCAGATGGAGCTGGTGACCATGAGAAATAAACATATTAGACAACTATTAGAGATTTCCCTTCACTTCCTGTCCTATAGTCACAACATGAAGTGAAAGGTAATCCCTGCAAATTACGTGAATCTTTTGGGGCCCCCCAGTTCACTAGAACTAGTACCCCATTAGAAGAATTCCCCTATAATACTGTCCTGGGGACACCTTTCCATCAGACCAACCACCAACATTAACTATTTTCAGCATTTGAGCTACAGTAGCTTTTCTATTGGATTGGACTACCTGAGCTAGCCTTAGTTCCCCACGTGCATCAGAGAGCCTTGGCCACCTATGATCAGGTTGCTGGTTTGCCGATTTCCCTTTCTTGGACCACTTTTGGTAGGTCCTGACCATTGCAAACTGGGAACAATTTGGCTCTTCTCAGTCTTCTCAAATCCAACACCTTAACTACAGGGACAAGTTCACTTGCTATGTAAGAAGTAGCAAGCGAACATGTGGTGCCAAAGTGGCACTCACTTTCAGGTGCCACTGTGACAAGATAATCAATGGTATTCATTTTACCTGTCAGTGGTCATAAAGGTATGGCTGATCATAGTACAGCTGTGCTGAAAAGTTTGCATACCCTAGCAGCAATCATGACATTTTGACATGGATATTGAAAATATGACGGATCATGCCAAAAAAAAAAAAAAAAGGTGTCTTTTATTTAACCACTTGCCTACCGGGCACCTACCCCCTTCCTGCCCAGGCCAACTTTCAACGCTGTCGCACTTTGAATGACAATTGCGCAGTCATGCAACACTGTACCCATGACATTTTTATCATTTTTTTTCCACACAAAATAGAGCTTTCTTTTGGTGGTATTTAATCACCACTGGATGTTTTATTTTTTGCACTATAAACAAAAAAAAAGAAAAAAAAATTTTTTTTCTTTGTTTCTATTATAAAGTTTTGCAATCAGGTAATTTTTCTCCTTCACTGATGTGCGTTGATGAGGCTGCACTGATAGGCGGCACAGATAGGCAGCACTGATGGGCACCGATAGGCAGCACTGATGGGCTAGCACTTATGATGCTGCACTGATATGCAACAAAGATGGGCAGCACTGACTGGCGGCACTGCTGGGCAGCACTGATGGGGGGCACTGCTGGGCACAGGTAGGCACAGGTGGGTGGCACTGCTGGGCACTGACCATCAGTGCCCTGATGATCAGTGCCGATCCCTCCTCCGACAATTGCCGGTTATCGGTAGTATTTTCCTCACGCTTGAGATTGAGGAAAGTGCAGCCGATAACCAGCAACTGCATTTACCGGTGATCTGCTGTGTCATTGATCACGTCATATGACGCCCTCCCAGACCTGGACAATTGCGCTGTAGCCATAATTCAGCAATAGCGCAGTTGACAAGTGGTTAAGGGTAGTGATCATATGAAGCCATTTATTATCACATAATTGTTTGGCTCCTTTTAAAATCATAATAGCAGAAATCACCCAAATGGCCCTGATAAAAAGTTTACCTAAATGTTTGGCTATTAAAAGGTTACATTTCCACAACTGTGGATTTTTTAAATTGCAATTAATGTCTGTATAAATAGTCAGTGCGTTTGTTAGCTCTCATATTGATGCACTGAGCAGGCTAGATACTGAGCCATGGGAAGAAAAACTCACAGGTAACTTCAGGAGAAATACAGGCTGCTCTGGAAAAAGATGGCGTGGTTGTTTCAAGGAGCACAATAAGACGATACTTGAAGAAAAATGAGCTGCATGGTCGAGTTGCCAGAAAAAAGCCTTTACTGCGCCAATGCCAGAAAAAAAGCCCAGTTACAATATGCCTGAAAACACCTTGACATTCCTCACAGCTTCTGCCACACTGTAATTTCAAGGGACGAAACCAAAATAGAAAACTTTGCTGTATGGTCACAATCATAAGCACTACATGGAGAGGGGTCATCAAGGACTATAGCGATAACTTCTGCACGAAAGCTGCGCATGGGACGCTCTTGGACTTTCCAGCATGACAATGACCCTAAGCACAAGGCCAAGTTGACCCTCCAGTGGTTATGGCAGAAAAAAGGTGAAGGTTCTGGAGTGGCCATCAGTCTGCTGACCTCAATATCACCGAGCCACTCTGGGGAGATCTCAAAAAGTGCGGTTCATGCAAGATGACCAAAGACTTTGCATGACCTGAAGGCATTGTGCCAAGACGAATGGGCGGCTAGACCACCTGCAAGAATTTGGGGTCTCAGATAACTATTACAAAAGACTGCACACTGCCATTGATGCTAGAGGAGGCAATACACAGTATTAAAAACTAGGTTATTTCATTTGTTTACTTGTTGACATTTTTTTTTATTTGATTGTGCCATTCGGTTATGACCTACAGTTTAATATGAATCCCATAGGAAATAAAAGAAATGCATTTGGCCTTCTCATTCATGTTTTCTTTAAAAATGGTACATAACGTATAGTACCAATTCTCCAAGGGTATGCAAACGTTTGAGCACAACTGTCAGTATATTTTAAACCATATGGAGAAAAGAAATTTATCCCCAACATCTACAATGCAAGATCACAGAGAAATAATACAGATCAGCTGTATATATTTGCACAATCAAGATAATGTTTTGGTATGCTCCTTGCACTGTGAAAATTTGCAGGAGGAAATAAAACATGTCCTTATACGCTGGTGTGCACATTACAGGTCAATATTGCTACCTCACCTCTCCCTGAGTTAGAGGCGTAGCTCCAATGGCTTTCTGCAGTGCAACCACTTCATCCTTTGGGCCAGTGATCAGTGAGGTTCCAGTGTCAACAATGGCTGCACAGCCTCCTTTACATAGAGCGAGTTGCTTACCAACATCAATCCTGCAAATAACAACACAGAGATCTCATCAGTCAACCCATTTTTAGTAACGGTCAAATTTTGTACCCAGACACCACAACCTGCAATGTGGGTAAAATACTTCTGCAAGGTGAAGACAACTAGGTGCTTTTATAAATGAACTTTTCCCCATCTACAGTGCCACCAGCGGTCTAAAAAGAAGGACAGGAATGACATTTTCTTCAGATACAGAACTATTCATACTAGTAAAAAGTCTTCTCTCTGGGTCCATGGGCTTAAATAAAATTATTGCTCTCACTACAACATTTATGACAATACCTTGTGTGGTGCGAACAACGTTTAAATATGTGTGTGATCAACGTATACGTTCACAACTGCGCAAAAGCATGGGGTGACAGGAGCGCATTAAAAACATTTTTTTCTATTATTTTTACACAGAAATGTAAACATCCCTTGTGATAGAAATAAGGCAGTGACAAGTCTTCGTTATGGAGACATCAGGGGTCTATAAAACCCCAGATATCTCCCCTACCCTGGAAAGCATGACACACGCACACAAAATGAGCATAAACACGGCATTTAGGAGCATTCAGCGTTTTCAAGTTTACAATGAAAAATGAGCAGGGGGGAGGGTTTTGAAAAAACATTCTTAGAAAAACAAACAAAATGCCCATAAACTCTTGTGCAACATTATCTAATAATCAATGTTAGTGGGATTTTTAAAGGGGTCACACATAGGACATAGGAAACAAAATAGTATATTTTTATTAACTATAGTGTTTTATTTGAAGCCCCCAAAAGGAAAAAATATTAAGGGATATTACTTGCCTTTATTATGGGCATCCCCCAATCTTTTGCCTCAAATATCCCACCACCACCACTGCCCTTTCCACCCACAGAAGCCAGTACTACAGCATCTATGAATAAAACAGAGAATGTGAATGGAGAGGGCAGACCTTTCAATCATCTTCCCGTCCTCTATTCATAGAATACATTTTAGCCATAGAAGCTGTAGTACTGGCTTATATGAATGGGGAAGCTAAGTGGAAAGGGTGGGCATAGTCAGGCTTTCTTGAGGAGTGCCACTGCACCAGGAGATTCTGATATAACAAGGACACATCAGCATAAAAGACATAACACTGATGATAAGTATGTCCCTTGTGCTGATTATTATAATATATATAAATATATATTTTTTTCCAGTAAACTTGGGCTTTAACCAATTTAATACAGGGCAATTTTACACCTTCCTGCCCAGGCCAGTTTTCAGGTTTCAGCGCTCTCAAACTTTGAATGACAATTGCGCGGTCATACAACATTGTACCCAAACTAAAATTTTATCATTTTCTTCACACAACTAGAGCTTTCTTTTGGTGGTATTTAATCACCGCTGGGGTTTTTATTTTTTTGCTAAATTAACAAAAAAAGACCAAAAATTTTGAAAAAAAAAAAGAAGTTTTTCTTTGTTTCTGTTATAAAAGTTTGCAAATAAATAATTGTTCTTCATAAATTTAGTCCGAGATGTATTCTACTACATGTCTTTGGTGAAAATAACCCAAATTAGGATGTATTTTTTAGTTTGTAGGAAAGTTATAGAGTTCACAAACTATGGTATAGATCTGAAAATTGATCAATCCTGAAGTACTGACAGCCAATCTAATTTCTTGAGGTCCAAGAATGTCAGAACAGTACAGATATCCCCCAAATGACCCCTTTTTGCAGAGTAGACAGTCCGACGTACTTCATAAGAGGCATGGCGAGTTTTTTAAAGTTGTAATTTTTTTGTCATAATTTTCCGGAAAATGAAAAAAAAATTAAAAAAATTAGTTTCACTATTTTTTTTTTACATATTGTTACCAGTACAGTACAGCGTCATCATATAACTGGCATGACGGTGATCAGGGACACTGACTGGTAAAAGTATGAAAAAAAAAAAATATTTTTATTTTTTTTAATTACTTTTTTTCCTTTTTTTTAAGATTTTTTTTTCATATTTCACTATGACCAACTTTGGGGAAGTGATCAGTATTTTTTTTTTTTACTCAATTTGCTTATGGCAAAGAATTACTTTGCTATAAGCAAGCATTTACCTAAATGACATCGATTCATTCAGGGTTTTTTTTTTTTTTTGACATGTGCATGTGATTAGCTGTGACCATTCACAGCTAGACACTAGTATACAATGGATGGCATGAATGAAGCCATCCATTGTATACAACTGTCATGTGACCTGCTGTGATTGGTCACAGCAGGTCACATGGTACCAGCAATGGGGCAGATACTCAGATCTGTCATCGGCCCTGTCCGAGGTACACGGCTGGTGACAGATTGCGCAGCTGCGCCGCTCTGCAGGAGCACAATCTGCGCATGTGCGGGAGGACGCCATATGGCGTCCACCCGGAACGCTGATGACATTTGCCGCCCGCCATTCGGCCATAGGGCGGGCTGCATATGGTTAATACAAGAATAAACATTTCATAAAAGCAGTTATGCTCCCATAGGTTGATTCCTATAGCATCATATATAATAGAAAACAAAATATCTCCCTATGTTGATGGTCACAAATTAGTCGAAGGGTTGTAGTTTCTTTGACACATTTCACAGATTATAACTGCTTCTTCAGAAAGTAGGGGAGATCTCTATAAATTAGTAAAATTATAAAGTACTGGGTACAGGCATCATTTATAAGTCAACAAATAAAATTAAGAATAGGCTGTATTGTGAATATATTATTGTACAGTAAATCCGTTACATTGTACTTATTTAAAGAAATCTGCTACTTTCTGAAAAAACAGATTTAATCTGGGAAACGCATCCAAGAAACTACTATCCTATCCTAGTAATCTATGACCATCAACATATTGTGGAAAGGTGTTTTTTCCTCTCAGAATACGCTAGTTAAGGAGAATGGGTAGTATGAACATGGGGAGATATATTTTTATTTCCATCATTATACACTATATTGCCAAATGTATTGGGCCATCCCTCCAAATCATTGGATTCAGGTTGCAATCACCTCCATGGCCACAGGTGCATAAAATCAAGCACCTAGTCATACAGACTGCTTCTACATACATTTGTGATAGAATGGCTCGCTTTCAGGAGCTCAGTGAATTCAAGTGTGGTAGCGTGATAGGTTGCCACCTGTGCAATAAGTCTATCCCTGAAATTTCCTTGCTACTAAATATTCCACAGTCAACTGTTAGTGGTATTATAACAAAGTGGAAGCAACTGGGAATAACAGCAACTCAGCCACAAAGTGGTAGCCCATGTAAAATGACAGAGCAGGGTCAGTACATGCTAAAGCGCACAGTGCGCAGAAGTCAGCAACTTCGTGTGGCCTTCAGATTAGCACAACAGGGTGTAGAGAGCTTCATAGAATGGGTTTCCATGGCCAAGCAGCTTCACCCAAGCCTTACTTCACCAAGTGCAATGCAAACCATCAGATGCAGTGCTGTACAGAAGGCCGCCACTGGACTCTAGAGCAGTGGAGATGTGTTCTCTAGAGTCACGAATCATACTTCTCTGTCTGGCAATCTGATGAACGTGTCTGGGTTTGCCAGGAGAACGGTAATTGCCTGACTGCATTGTGGCAAATGTAAAGTTTGGTGGAGGGAGGATTATGGTGTGGGGTTGTTTTTCAGGGGATGGGCTTGGCCATTTAGTTCCAGTGAAGGGAACTCTTAAGGCGTCAGCATGCCAAGACATTTTGGACAACCTATGCTCTCAACTTTTTGGGAACAGTTTGGGGATGGCCCCTTCCTGTTCCAACATGACTGTGCACCAGTGCACAAAGCAAGGTCCATAAAGACATGGATGAGCGAGTTTGGGGTCCTAACCTCAACTCGAAAGAACAACTTTGGAACGAAGACTGCGAGCCAGACCTTCTCGTCCGACATCAGTGCCTGACCTCACAAATGCACTTCTGGTAGAATGGTCAAACATTCCCATAGACACACTCCTAAACCTTGACAGCCTTACCAGAAGAGTTGAAGCTGTTATAGCTGCAAAGGGCGGGGCCAACTCAATATTGAACCCGTCTAAGACTGGGATGCTTTCAAAATGTACTAAATTGGCATTTATGTGGGTTAATGTTCTAGTATGCTACTATCAATAGATCTAGAAAAAGTAGAAGTATGAAAAAGACCACTTCAAGAAAATAAAAATCAGATATGATGAAAAAAATACTAGTATATCAGATGAGCAAGAAAAGAGGCAACAAAAAAGGAAAGTAATGTTGCTACTTACTGGTCCATATGAATTTCCCAATATGCTTTGCGGGTGATATTGAGGTAGTTAAATTTTCCAGTGTAATATTTAGGATCTGTGCCTCCAAGTAAAAGCTCACCACCGGGCTGAGATTCTGGATTCCTGGAAGATCAAAAGAACCTACTTTAGGTCTCAGGTCTATGTTATCTGGGCTCCCAGTAGATCTCGTACTAAAACTAAAAATAATAATCTGCGTAAAGCATCTGCCACAACTTACAAAATCATCCACCCAAGGCAAAAAGTAAAAATGTTTGCATGTGATTAAGGGCGCTTGAACAAGACTGTAGATTAGGGTGTATGGCCATACACAGTAAAATTCGCCTGTTGCTGTAGCACCCAGGAGCCACAGCTGCAGAATACTTTAGCCCATTGTAAAATTTTACACTTTGAAACATACGCCCATATGCATGTGGCGTGCCAATGGTTATGCATGTATAGCTGCGCACAGCGCATTCTGCAAAAAAACTTATTGGGCTAAATTACGTTGCACTTGTGGCTCCTGGGTGCCACAACAAAAGGATTTTCCTTTGTACAGCCGTACACCCCAATGTAGAGTCCTGAATGTTCCCATTATATACCAGGAGTTACAAGTGGAAAAACACAAAGCTTTCCAATTAAACTAATATGCCCTGTACGCCATCTTGTATCCTTCCTGTAGAAATCGTGAGATGGTCACATATATATTGTGTGCAGGTCTAGGCATAACAAAATCATGAGTTAAAGACATTTTTTTTGCACAGTAAGGATGAAGGCAGCCATCGATTTCTAGAGAACATAATGGAATAGGAGCAATAACTTTGTTGGGTGCACCTAAGGAATGACACCCACAGCTTTTCCCTGAGAAGGAGAAGGGGACACTTATTGCTGCAGAGTAAAAGGTGATATATTTGCTGTGCCCAATGAAGGAGAATTATGACACAATTTGATTTTTCAAAACTACTAAAAAGGTGTTTCTGTTCTAAACCTAAGAGGGAAAGTTTACACTTTTCACTATACACTCTAAACATTTAAAGTGGTTCTCAAGGTAGAATGTTTTTAACTTAATGAAAGTGTTACTAAACCCACAACAGTAAAATCAGTCTGTATATGCAGTAAAGCATGCATGTTATACTCACTGTGGAACGTAAGAGGTTATTCCTCTGCACTGTGTAAAAAGGCTGTTTGATCCTGACTTCTCTGCCCCTCCTCTTGTTCAAATGTCCATGTCTTATCACTACATGCTCAGTTTAGTGTGTATTGCTAGAGAGGTTTTTTTTTTCTTTGGAGAGTGCATGTGATCACCACAGAGCCAATAAGCACTGTCGAGACAGAGGGTCAGGGGATTTTCATTCTCCTAGAGCAGAATGAAAAAACTCCTCCTACAAGCTTTAACCAGTGCTCTGCTGAAGTCACAAGACTGCTCTAACTGCTGATGAGAAAAGGTATTTAGCTGTTTATATTTACTAAAAGTATTGCACTTCCATGTACTGTGTGCTGTGGGTTACCAGATATAGTGAATGCAGGGTCCAGGGTTTAGCAACACTTTAAAGGTAAAAAAAAAAAAAAACACAAAAAAAAACCAAAAACAAAAAACACACCTTCTACATACAGTTACGCCCCCCCCCTCCATACTTACCCGAGCCGGATCTCAAACCAGAATTGTGCTTGGCAGCAGCAGCTCTCCCTCTTTAATGGCTCAGAGACAGCAGTGAGGAAGGAGAGGGGAGCCAAGAGCGCCAGCGGGGGACCACAGAAGAAGAGGATTGGGGCTGCTCGGTGCAAAACCATTGCACATAACAGGCAAGTAGAACATGTTTCTTATTTTTAAAAATAAAATGTAATCCTTTACCATCACTTAACCATTGTTTGACACTGTTGGGCCAACTGTGTAAAAATTTAATGCAAAACTCATTGTATTTAAAAAGGCAGGCCATGCAGGGCACAGTGCATTTAAATCTTGCTATTTTTGCATCAGTCCAGTGTTTGGGTACATAAAGGCCCCACTATTGTCATGTGTCAAGTGTGCTGCATCTTCTATTTCCAAAGATTTTGGTTAGGCCTAAATGGATCTCAAATACCTGAACTAAACGTGGAATGATACGGGGGGCACATCTGATGTATCGCCCTGAGACTGGCTGACCTTGTGTAGAGATGTAGCTCCTGCGTGGTAGCCGGGTCCCTTGGTGATCAGTCTTGTGCTGGTTCTCGCTGCCCTGACAGTGGGCAGGGGGTGCGTGGCATGACATTTGTATTGTACCATATGCTTGATTTACATTTGTATTATATCACTGTATGCAGGGCCTGTTGTGGGCTCGACTTGCTTAAAGCTGCTATCTCTTCTCTGTGTTCTTATATGTTTGTCTTTGTAACTGCTTTATCTTTTGTTCTGAAAATCCTTAATACAGATTATACAAAAAAATAAAAAATACCTGAACTAATGTGGCTATTACTGTTCCAATATATTTTGGATCCAATCTATGCCCACACCTAGGGACAGTGAAAGTAGACTTTTGGGCTAAAGGGGAAATTCAGGCAAAACCATCATCTTAGTATTTCTATTATATATCTCATACATATGCCCCCTACTCTACTGTAATAGCTAGGGGTGACAAGAGGTAATAAGCATGCTCTCCCCTGCTCTAACAAAGCTTGCTCTATTTAGCTTTGTTTCCCCTTTCTGAGTCCAAATCCTGTGTACAGCAGACTGTACTACACCAATATAAAGTCCAAATTTTATACCTGCCTGGGATTTAATATTGTATGCATGTGTTTTCTAGAACTTTTATTTACCCCAGAATGGATAGGAAATCCGTGAATGACCAGCTATGCTTTGTACAGTGTATAAGAGTATGCTGCTATATAAAGAAATTATATATTAATAAGAAACATTTACATGGACATGTCAATGCCGCACATGGGTTGAAATGTCATATGAAACAAATCATTTACATGTCTCACCTATTTAAGTAGAAGGAGAATAGGTCGTTTTCGATCAGCTTCTGTTGCATGATATTGTCAAACACGGGGGGAACACCATCAACAGAGATTCGAGGGTATGCCATGCCCAATATCCCATCAAATTTGGCTGCAATAAACGTAACACCAGGCTGCTTGATGGCTTCCCCAAAGAGCTGTCCTTTCACGGCAAGGTTGCCAATCTGAGAAATATTAGGAGGCAATGGGAGATTATGCATTAACCAAGCAAAAGAATGAATAAAGAACAATCAGCGCAAAAACTGCCACCATGCAAATGAAATAGATACATTTCCATAAAGTCCAATATAAGACTGCAAAAAAGTCCATTTAGCACTAGGGCAAGCCTTCTATAGCAGTAGTACCAGAACTCTGTATATGCATAGCTATGCATGCTGGTCCTTGTACGTCATCACGCTGACGCCGATGTGCGTTTCAGACGCCATCTTTAGGAGACTCCACATGCTGGCCGGCTTTTTCTCCTACAACCACGCTCCCAGACGCGGCTATCATAGCCTGGACACAGCCGTTCTTTTATCCCTGAGCCTGCACCATATGAGCCTGTTTTACAATGATACAATGTGAGTTGTTCTAGATTTGTTACTTATTAAAAGTGGTCTATACGACACTTAGAGGCGCTTCTTCTCTTTTTCGATTATGCATTAACCACTTAAGCTCTGGAAGTTTTTACCTGTCATGACCAGGGTCTTTTTCGCTATTTGGCACTGTGCTACTTTAACTGGTAATTGCGCGGCCACGCAACACTGTACCCAAATTAAATTGATATAATTTTTCATACAAATAGAGCTTTCTTTTGGCGGTATTTGATCACCACTGAGTTTTTATTTTTTATTATAAAAATGAAAAAAGACCAAAAATTAAAAAACAATTTTTTTACTGTTCTAAAACATATCCAATTAAAAAAAATATAATTTCTTCACAAATTTAGGCCAAAATGTATTCTGCTACATCTTTGGTAAAAAAAAATCAATTCCAGTAAGTATACATTAATTAGTTTGCGAGAACGTTATACCGCCTGAAAACATTGGTATATATCCTGGAATTTTTTTTTTTTTATACTAGTAATGGCGGTGATCAGCAGCTTAGAGTGGGATTGTGATAGTGCAGTGGACAATCTGACACTAACTGACACTTTGTGGAAATTGGATGACACCGAACTCACCAGCGATACTAATACAGTGATCAGTGCTAATAATATACACTGTCACTGTACTAATTACACTGGCTGGGAAGAGGTAACATCTAGAGGCAAAACTATGTGCCTAACAAGTGTGAAGAGTGTAAAGTGGGCTGATTTTACTAAGCAATGCAACTGTTTTTACTTCCTGCTTAGCACGGAAAAGAAAAAAAAAACAGTCATAGCGCTGCCCTCTGTAGAGACTCGTGTTGTTTACTAACACAGGGCTGTCTCCTGACATTAGCTCGGCCAAACAGCGGGTGGGTCAGGGCCATAAATCATTTGCCAGGATTGGCTAATCGGCTTGTGCAGTACCGAATGACAGCACAGCCGGAGCGGTGGAAATGCTGAACCACATATATGTACGTGACCTGGTGCAGCAGAGGCCGCTCTGTTGCAATAAATCTGTGGTGGACGGTCCCTAAGTGGTTAACAGTAAACACTTCTAAATATAATTGGCCTAGATTTATAGGGAAAATGTGTCACCCATAGCAACAACCAGATTCTTTTCTTATTCTCTAACCTAGGGGTCTCCAAACTGCGGCCCGAGGGCCGGATGTGACCCCATGCTAGCCTTTATATGGCCCTTGGGGCACTATTCCTCCCAATGATATGAGGTACTATTCCTCCCACTGACACCAACAATGGGGCACTATTTCTTACACTGATACCAATGATGGAGCATTATTCCTCCCATTAATACCAATGATGGGTATTAATGGGAGGATTAGTACCCCATGGGTATTTTCACTGATGCTGGGCCCAGGACATTCTCTACCCCCACTGGTCAAAATCCAGCCCTTTGTTTGAAGGGCTGGATTTTGAAGGACAATAAACTGGCCCTTTGTTTGAAAGGTTTGGAGACCCCTGCTCTAACCTGTTCTGGAGCATAGGCCTCTGGAATCTGATTTCCTAGTAAGGGCAATAACAGGGAAATGCAATGGAAGCATATTTCCTTCTCTAGACCAGATGGGACCTTACCGTCACAGTGTCCTGACTCAGGTACCCAGACAAGCTCCCGCTGCCATACTGAATGGAGAATTCTGTACCGTTCTTTACATAGGTGGAAGATTTGGAAGAATCATATTTGTGGTGTAATACTAGAATAGAACAAAAGAACACGCTCTATTAAAACCAAACTTTGGGCACATTTATATTTAATAATATTTAGAGAGAAGTTGGAATACCACATTAAGACTTTAATAAACGTGTGTAAGGAAAGTGTTACTCACAGCAGGCAATGTCCAGCAAGGAGCAGTGGATGGAAGGCACCCAAAGGTTAGATGATCCTGTATCAAACACTACTGTGAATGTCTGTGAAGGCGTTCCAATGCCAATCTCACCATAGTACTGAGCCTAGAAAGAAAAGGCAGATCAGGTGTTAAAATGCAAACATCTCGTGGCAGCAAAATTCTAGTTCATCTCTTGAAAATTCTAGTTCATGCCTGAAGGTTCCCAGTGGTTTAAAAGGAAACCTGTCCATAATGATTTCTGACTTTTCTGTAGCTTTCCTAATCAGCCTACTTATGCCAGGCCGCTGACTACAATTAATTTACTTCAAAGTGCCAAAACAGCAGTGCCAAGAGCCACAGACAGTAAAAAAAAAAAAAAAAAAAAAAAAAAATCACCAGCACTTAAGGAGTTAAGCAGAAATCTGCCACATTTATTATTCAGAAAGTAAAAGCTTTCTTCCATTTTAGATTTGCAGGGAGATCAAAATATTGCACCTTTATTGTTAATCTTCAAGGTGCCGGTAGTTCTGTAGACATTAGCAGCATGACCACTTGTACTACAGAGCATTACCTACCCAAGAAAAAGTCATAACTAGACAGCTGGACAAACTCATGATGATTAAACGCGTCGGAATGTGCTGCACAGCAACCGGAAGTGATGCAATGCGTGGAACTGGAAGTTACAAAGGTTCTGACGGGTAAGACGCCAATATTGTCGACCTGACTAAAGCCGGCTATACATGGGTCAATTTCCAAAATATTTTTCTTTCGAAAACCTTTTCTAAGAATTTTCGTTTGAATTACGCACCATTAGTGGGTCACAGAAACGGACGATTTTTGTGTGACCATCAAATTTGAGTGATTGGGCATGTTGGAAACAGATTTCGAATCAATGATGGGAGAATCGTGCAAGAAATATAAACCTGTGACCTGGAAAGAAAAGAAAATTCTTAGCCACGAAAATTCTTTTCTGTAGCAACATAGGGAGAAATTGAAGGCTTGGTTGGTTGAATTTCGAAATCAATGGTGGCACCATCGGATTTCAAAACACACGAAATCTCTAAAGAAAATTTGTTTCGGAATTCAACCCATGTATGGCCTGCATTACTGTATCTGGACACTGTAGTGGCTTTGTGATCATGCTTAGGGCATTAAACATTGTATGCTTGTGAATAAATTGTAATGGAGAAACAAATTGAGGTTTTTAACGGTTTTGCACTATTGGAGTTCCCTTCTTTTTCATGAAAACAAGACGCATTCAAATCTGGTGAGTGAGTGTCCTATGGGGAGTTGGTGGCACTGAGCACGTGGTGTGGAACATTTATAGCGAACGAAAAAGGGCAGATACTTCACAAAGACTATGGAAATTGGACTTTTTATTTATTTTATTTTCACAAGTGGATGCTGGGTGGTTTTGATTTACAATTATATACAAACATCTGGGGTGCACAAATTCACGTATATACACACATGATTTTGTATTTCCGGATAGGGGGCACATGCGAGCCGTGCCACCATTCACAGCCGCGGCTGTCAATCACCGCGTCCCAGCCGGTGATTACCGAGTATCTTTGATGGGGAGGAGGGCTGCTTTGTTTACTAACAGTCCTCCCTGTTGGCTCGAGCACACTCCTCAGGATGGCTGTGCACAGCACTGCCATCCACAGCAGTGTGCTTACACAACACACCACCCCCTAGTAAAACACTCCCAGCACACAGTTAACCCTTTGATCGCCCCTCATGTCAACCCCTTCCTGCCTAGTGCCATTAGTACAGTGTCAGTGCTTTTTTTTTAGTGCTGATCACTGTATTGGTGTCACTGGGGATGTCAGTGACACCAAGTCAGTTCCACCCAGTGTCAGAATGCCCGCCGCAGTCCCGCTATAAGTCGCTGATCGCTGCCATTACTAGTAAAAAAAAATGAAAAAAATTCCAGTATATATACCGCCATTTGTAAACGCTATAACTTTCACGTAAACCAATTAATCTACACGTATTGGGATTTGTTTTGTAGCAAAGACATGTAGCAGAATACATTTTGGCCGAAATTTATGATGAAATTAGATTTTTTTAATTTTTTTACTAGACATGTTTAATATTGTTTCTCTCAAAATTGTCTTTTTTTTCCCTTAAAATAGCAGAAAAAAAAAAAACACACGGGCAGTCAAATACCAGCAAAAGAAAGCTCAATACATGGGAGAAAAAAAAAGGACTTAAATTTCATTTGGGTGCAGAGTTGCATGACCGCGCAGTTGTCAGTTAAAGTAACTCAGTGCCGTAACGCCGTGCCTGGAGAGGAAGGGGGGGGGTGGGCAAATCCTCTGGAGGGCAAGTGGTTAAATGTATATAAATATTACACACACACACCAGAAAGCTATTTACTATACATTTAGGACGCATGACAATAAACCAGACATGAGCAGTAGCATCATACTTACATCCAGATAATTCTTCAGAGTCTCTGGTGTGGGACCCCCATTTGGTGGAAATCCAGGGTAGAATTTGTTGTAGCCTTCTTCTCCAATCAGATTCTTCAGATCCCCACCAGACTCAGTAAATGTTCTCCGTATAGAAGGGAACTTTGTCAGAGGTATCCTGGAAGGAGGAATTCATTGTTCATTTTCCATAAATAACAATCAGCTTTAACAGTTTCACACATAAACACAACAATATATAGTCCACTTTCTTTCTTCTATATAGTCCACTTTCTTTCTTCTATATAGTCCACTTTCTTTCTATATCCGCTTCCTGCACAAGGCTTAGAAAACAGCAGGGATGCAACTAACCAACAGAAACATTGGTGACTCCATGTAGCAACTTAAAGTAGAACTAAAGGCAAGGGTTATAAGGAGGGTTATAACCCTGGTCAGATTTTTTTTCCCCTCGCTATCTGTATCCCATTTCAGAGATTTCCCTTCACTTCCTGTACCATAGTCAATCAGGAAGTGAGAGAAAATCCCTGCACATTAAAAAGGGAGTCCCTTAGAAGGTTTCCCCTTTATTACTCTTTTGGGGACAACCCAAAATTTGGGATTTTCTTTACTTTCACATTCAATGATAATGGTAAACAGGACAAATAGAGAAAGTGAATTTTATTAAACGGGCCCAGACAGCATTACAAACTGACAGAGGCTATCATTCCTCTCCACTCTATCCCAAAAAAAATTTAAAAAATGTTGCCTTTAGTTATACTTTAAACTAACCATACACTATATGACTGAAAAAGAAAAACATACTCCTCTGTCCATACAAAAGGGTTGGATGAAGGTATCCTCCTGCCGGGACATTGTATTCTGACAGCGGGATCTGCTGCTGTGAGAATAAACTGCCCAGGGACTGCAGCCGATTGGCAGCATGTGTCTTTGACAGAAGTCTATCAAATGGTCAATTTTTGTCAAGCAGGTATGGCCACACACTGATAGAAATTTGACCGGTTCAACAGGGACCAGACAAATTTCGGTTAGTGTATGGCCAGCTTAAGTCACATTTTTAAATGTCGGATCAGCTACAGTGTCTGCACTGGCTTTCAACACAGCCCATTAGGGTAATGTTGAGCAAAAGTAATCAGGCTGTCCCTACCTTCAATGCATTCTAAAGCCTAATTCACTATGGTGTAACTGTTGTTCATCAATCAACCATTGTATACACCAGGCATTACAGGACTCAGAGTCAATTGAATAATCACCAAAGGCCTTGAGGAAGGCAGGTGTAGCCCGGAAAGCTTTGTTTTGTGTCTGTGATATTATATCACTAAGGGCTTGTTTACACTTGCCTCAACTTTAAATACACATTAAAAGTGCCTACAGATTCAAGGTGCTTTTTTTGATGCCGCAGTGATGTTTTTTTGAAGCTTGGCAAATGATCTCTGCATGGTAATTTTCTATTTGTTTCAACCCCCGGCTCTGCTGATCCCTCTCTCAGCAGCAACCTCCGGCTCTGCTGATCCCCCTCTCAGCAGCAACCCCCGGCTCTGCTGATCCCCCTCTCAGCAGCAACCCACGGCTCTGCTGATCCCCCTCTCAGCAGCAACCCCCGGCACGGAGGATCCCCCTCTCAGCAGCAACCCCCGGCACGGCGGATCCCCCTCTCAGCAGCAACCCCCAGCTCTGCTGATCCCCCTCTCAGCAGCAACCCCCAGCTCTGCTGATCCCCCTCTCAGCAGCAACCCCCAGCTCTGCTGATCCCCCTCTCAGCAGCAACCCCCAGCTCTGCTGATCCTCCTCTCAGCAGCAACCGCCAGCTCTGCTGATCCCCCTCTCAGCAGCAACCGCCAGCTCTGCTGATCCCCCTCTCAGCAGCAACCGCCAGCTCTGCTGATCCTCCTCTCAGCAGCAACCGCCAGCTCTGCTGATCCGCCTCTCAGCAGCAACCCCCAGCTCTGCTGATCCTCCTCTCAGCAGCAACCCCCAGCTCTGCTGATCCCCCTCTCAGCAGCAACCCCTAGCTCTGCTGATCCTCCTCTCAGCAGCAACCCCTAGCTCTGCTGATCCTCCTCTCAGCAGCAACCCCTAGCTCTGCTGATCCTCCTCTCAGCAGCAACCCCTAGCTCTGCTGATCCTCCTCTCAGCAGCAACCCCTAGCTCTGCTGATCCTCCTCTCAGCAGCAACCCCTAGCTCTGCTGATCCTCCTCTCAGCAGCAACCCCTAGCTCTGCTGATCCTCCTCTCAGCAGCAACCCCTAGCTCTGCTGATCCTCCTCTCAGCAGCAACCCCTAGCTCTGCTGATCCTCCTCTCAGCAGCAACCCCTAGCTCTGCTGATCCTCCTCTCAGCAGCAACCCCTAGCTCTGCTGATCCTCCTCCCAGCAGCAACCCCCAGCTCTGCTCTCTCTCCTCTCCCTTTTCACCTTCTCCTATGACAATCTCATGTTGCACTCCACGTGTGCAGTCTGCTAGTTTCTTCGCTCTAGTTTGGACCCCGCTTGCCTTCCTGCTGCTCCACGTTGCACATCAGAGGTGACGTCCGCATTAGACACTCCCAGAATATATACACATGAACCAGAAGTTACTGCTGATGACATCTTTCTGGTTCACTTGTCGGTTTTCCAGTGCATCCTGGGATAGGTCATACCTGCAATACCTCCAAAACAAAGCATAGCAAAGTCTGAAAAAAAGCCTCTTAAAAAAACGCAGCAGGTGCTGTTAGTGAGCATTGTCTTAAACTTCTATGGAGGCTTTAGAGACGCTTTGAAGCACCAAGAAAACAAAGGGAACAAAATACCCTATATTATACTATACTCTGACCAACACATGAAAGGTATCTATTATTATTCCAAGGAAAGGACTCTTCAGGGTGATGTTACAATAAGCCATCATGAAGAAACACCCTCTACTTTGATAAGTAATCTTTATTACTAGTATAACAACAATCATCAGTAACACCCCCCTCAGGAGGACATGGACAGTTACCCTTTATACATGCGTGTATTTCCCTGTAAAATGTGTTTTAATAGCGGACGCATTTCTCCCCACCCACATGACGAAAGGCATCAGCGGGCATGGCTGGAGTAGCGTTGGGCGAGGCCACATATCTTAATACATTTCATCAGCACTAGATCGGTCTGAGCGGTGTCCTATACTACATAGTTTGACACTTCTGGATGAGTGAATTTTGATGCCTGCTCCCATCTCCTGAACACCGGCAGGGAGACACTTAGCCGCAGTTTGGAGCGGCACTTCACGCTTTTCCTAATACTTGTGTTATGGATATGGAACCAGCATGCAAAAGTCTGAGTGAGGCTAAGGCTTGGTTCACACTTCTGCAATGGCACTTTGATGCGATTTACAGTGCAATTATGTGGTGGGATTTTGATGTGACTTTGCATATTCTATGGGGCAAAGTCGTCCATTTACACCAGTCAATGCGCAGGAACGCACACGCTGGTGTGCAATGCGGACTGGTGGGATTACTGCACTGTTCCTTTTTTTCTGTTTATAACATTCAATTGGACAACGCATGGTGCGAGGTGGTGCCTCGTGCTGCGCTGAAGAAAAAGTAGTGCATGTGCTACTTTTTTCAGCATACTGTGCCTGCACACTACCGCAATGCAGAGATGTGAACCGGGCACACAGAAAACAAAGCATTTTGCTTTGTCATGCGTTGTGTCTTCACTGGGATACCTGCCCAGTCCAGTCCCTCCGCATCTGGTATGAATGGGCCCTAAATCGCATCAAAGTAGTGCAGGAACCTTTTCTAAAAATCACACTATTCTGAGTCGCATTTATTAGAACGGGCACCATTGAAAACAATGAGATTTCCCTGTTCATGCAATTCTGTGTGACTCAAGTTGCACTAGTGTGAACCAGGCCTAACATTTTTTGTTGTGGGCCAGTGACTCAGAAACTATTAACTATACTATATAATGACACATCGCCAATCAGTGTTTTCAGGACATCAGCATGGCAGTTTTTGCCCTTCCTCAGTAAAAGTTTCCTTTATAGCAGAACTTCAGGCTTCCCCTCCTGCACCCAATTCTACATCTCAATACAGTGCTGCTTACTGTTCTGTGCTGGAGGCTCTGACATGGAAATAAAGCCCTGCCTCTACCAAGATGGCTAGAGAGCTCTGACATGTGGAAATAAAGCCCTGCCTCTACCAAGATGGCTGGAGAGCTCTGACATGTGGAAATAAAGCCCTGCCTCTACCAAGATGGCTGGAGGCTTTGCCATGTGGAAATAAAGCCCTGCCTTTACCAAGACGGCTGGAGGCTCTGACATGTGGAAATAAAGCCCTGCCTCTACCAAGATGGCCACCTCCACAAAGACACAGCAGAACAAGACCTGCTAAGTCAGTAGCGGTGAAGAGATTACCAAGATGGCCGGAGAGCTCTGACATGTGGAAATAAAGCCCTGCCTCTACCAAGGTGGCTGGAGGCTCTGACATGTGGAAATAAAGCCCTGCCTCTACCAAGATGGCCGCCTCCACAAAGACACAGCAGAACAAGACCTGCTAAGTCAGTAGCGGTGAAGAGATTAGCTACAGGGAGACTATTGGCAATACTGGCGACAGGTCCTTTGCTGTCTGCTTGTTCTTTTGGGGGGGGGGGCACAACTTTTGTTCTTCTTTAGGCCTTGTTGACATGTGTGGCCAGGAGGTAATAAAAACAGGCTTTTGATCCGTGCTTTTACTGTCCCCCAAACCACAAGTTACTATGACCACAGCAGTGCTGTAAAATGTATACAGCAAGTCACATTTGGCAGGTGAAAACACTGCCAAGCACAATCCATTCAAGTGAATTAGGCTTTTATTGGTTAAAACAGGCATTCGGGAGGCAACATATCACCTCCCAACCACCTGTCAAACAGAATGCTTTTCAAAGGTATGGTAATCTCTACTGCTCATGTAAACAAGGCCTCTGGCATGCTTTTTGTTCCCTCCATAAAAATTGGAAGTAACATTTTTCTAAGGGCCAGTTCACACTACATGCATTTCAGTTGCTTTTTTCTGCATTCAGAATACACAGAAAGTTGGTTATATGGTTGTCAATGTCATAGTTCACATCGGTGCATGCAGTTCTAGTGCACTCCAGTTGCAAAAAAAAAAAAAACGAACAGGCTGCACAGAACTGTATTGGAATGCGTTAAAACGCATCAAAAATGCACCAAAAATGCACTGGAATGTACATGTCCCTATTTAAATAGAAGAAAGAGGGGAAAAATGAACTGGAATGTATAAAAAATGCATTGGAACGCATAAAAAAAATGCACCGAACCCACATCAAAAACACACATGCAAAAATGCATCTGGACTGCGTTTCTAAAGTGCAAACCGGCCCTAAAGCTAACCATACAATCAAATTGTACAATCTTCTGGAGAAGTACTTTACTAAACTGTGTAACATGGGGACAAACCTGCACAACCCATTCAAAGTGCATCCAGCCATTCAGGCCCTTGCACTACATAATTGATGGTAGAGCGAACAAAGATTGCAAAACTAAAATGAATAACAATGAAAATGC
The DNA here is from genome assembly GCF_062004578.1 of Staurois parvus. Classification (NCBI taxonomy): domain Eukaryota; kingdom Metazoa; phylum Chordata; class Amphibia; order Anura; family Ranidae; genus Staurois; species Staurois parvus. The sequence goes on along the minus strand of NW_028318511.1, from coordinate 631,606 downwards.
TGCACTCAAACCTACTGACAGAACATATTTAGTTACCATAGGTCAAAGGGAAGGGAATGTCCCCCACAGTACATAGTAAATCAAATCCCTAAACAACCTAAAGCACAGGTGTCAAACTGGCGGCCCTCCAGCTGTTGCCAAACTACAAGTCCCTTGAGGCATTGCAAGATTGACAGCTACAAGCATGACTCCCAAAGGCAGAGGCATGATGGGACCTTTAGTTTTGCAACAGCTGGAGGGCCACCAGTTTGACACCCCTGAACTAAAGGCATGATGATACAAAGGGATATAAAATGGCAATAGCTATCAGTAGTTCAGATAATCATAGATAGTCCTGTCTAATACATAATTATTAGCTGTCACTACCTAGCATGCAGGTAGCCAAGCAATAAGGAGTGGGAGCTCTAGGTGGATGGAATGTTAAGAACGAACAAAAGAAAAAAAAAAAAAAACACTGGAATGCTGTTAGCGCAGTAAGTTAAAATCAAGTGAATTTATTAAATCACCTTTATGCACAAGGTATTTTTTTTACCTTAAAAGGGTTACTAAACCCAGGACCCTGAATTCACTATATCTGATCTCCCACAGTACAGAGAGTATGGAAATGCAATTATTTTAGTAAATATAAACTGCTAAATACCTTTTCTCATCAGCAGTTAGAGCAGTCTTGTGATTTCTTTCTATTTCCATGTCCAGCTGAGCACTGGTTAAAGCTTGTAGGAGGAGTTTTCATTCTGCTCTAGGAGGATGCAGGACCCCTGACCTCTATCTGGACAGAGCTGATTGGCCCAGTGCTGATCACATGCACTCTCCCAAAAAAAAATCTCTCTAGCAATACACACCAAACTGAGCATATGCAGATTGACTCCACATAATATGTCTTATGAGGAGGGGCACTGGAAGAAGGGGAGGATCAGAGAAGTCAGGATCAACATCCTTTTTACACAATGTGGATTAACCCCCTTGGTTCCACAGTGAGTATAACAAGCATATTAAATTATATGGCCCTTGCGAGCTACTATGGTAAAATTAATTATTGTGCATAAATACATAAATTACATAAATATAATAGAAATGAATTATTGTGGTTCACTGACACTGTGACACATACTCCTATACCTGTGTAAAAGTATTAATAAAATGATATATAATTAGTGTCGCGCTTCACTGAATTAAATAAAATATGTGAACATATTCCTAAATATTGCCTCAAAATTAAGTGATCCAAAAGTGACAACATAAAATTGTATATATTGAAAAAATATATAATATCAAAAATATGAATGTGCAATAAATTTATATGTGATATATAAAAATATAAATATATATATATAAAAAAAGTCCCCCAAAAAATCAAATATATCAAAAGCGTCCAGGTAAATTAAAATCCAATATAGTGTCCACTTTGTAATTGTATTCTGAACAATCTTTCTTTCTTTCATTGCATCCAAATATGGAGGAATAAAGAAAGGAAGTAAAGGATATATAGGACCCCTGGAGGAAAAAGGGAGAAATCCATCCATCCTGATCAAAGACAGGGATCAGAGTGTCTGAGGGACCCCAGAGGGAAAATTAAAGCATTGCATCTTGTGTATCAGTATTCCTGACAGTATACAATCACTGGAATTTCCTCATCTGTCCAATTTAGGACAAAAAGCTGTTTTAGCCTAATCTAAAGTTGGGCTAAATTTAAGTGAGCAGATATATAAGAAAGGTGTACCCGATTGTTCAGAATACAATTACGAAGTGGACACTATATTGGATTTTAATTTATATGGACACTTTTGATATATTTTATTAATTTTTTGGGGACTTGTTTTTATATATATATTTTTTTTTTATATATATTCATTATTTATCACATAACATTTATTGCACATTCATATTTTTGATATTATATATTTTTTCAATATATACAATTTTATGTTGTCACTTTTGGATCACTTAATAAATGGTCACTAATATTATTTATTGAGGCAATAGTAGCAATATTTAGGAATATGTTCACATTTTATTTAATTCAGTGGAGTGCGACACTAATTATATATAATGAGTATAACAAGCTTGCTTTACTGCATATACAGACTGATTTTATTGTTGTGGGTTTAGTAACACTTTAAAATGCTCTTACAAGAGTCTTAAATGAAAATACTCTTCTGAGTGCATTTTGAGTCGCTCTTGCAGCAAAAGTGGTTGGCTGCTGAATGCAACCAATTCAGGTGAAGAGGGATGTGCCATAACTGCGTGCAATGCAAGTTGATGGGGGGTTTCTTGCTGCCTGTCAAACACCTATAAAAAGCGATCCAAGCATGAACCACTTTTCGGAGGTGCAGCAGATTAGCTTTAGACCTTGTTCCCACATAGTGTGGTGACCTTTGTTTTAACACCCTGGATGAATGCAGGTCACCACCTGTACACATAAAAAACTATTGATTTCTATGCGTACTATTCACACTGCAATGCACCTTGGAGGTTCAATGCAGTGAGCTGCCTCCTACCACTGGATCACTGCAGCTGGAATAGGCATCTGTTGCACACTACGGTTCAGTGTGCGCCAGCTGTCCAGGGCTGTGTGAACGAAGCCTTAATGATTGCAGTGGGTGACCGTATCTTTGCCTGTACTGACACAATATATGTCATGCCATGGCAACCACACTAATTAATGTATAGTCAACTCTCTGCTGGGAAATGTGACTAAATAAATTGCTTTCAAGTGTTAAAGCTGAACTCCAGGCAGATACAAAAGATGCAGATTGCTGCACCCCTGTATCCAATAATACATGATTAAATGTATATTTTTATGGGAACATTAAGTTAACCGCTTCCGTGCCACCACCCTATAGCTGAAATACTGATGCAGGACGGCACAGGTGCGCAAAATCACATATACATATATACAGTTGTGTTCAAAATAATAGCAGTGTGCTGAAAAAAGTGAATAAAGCTCAAAATCCTTCTAATAGGTTTTATTTCCGTACACACAAATGCATTGGGAACACTACACATTCTATTCCAAATCAAAACATGAAGAAAAATATATCAAATTTGTGTTGTTCCTCTAAAAAAATTTAAGAAAAGTGAAAAACAATTTTTTTTTGGTAAAAGAAACCTCTAAAAAAACGCTAAAAACCGCAAACGTGAAAAAACGCAGCAAAACACCGCTAAACGCTAATATAAAAATGCTGAAAAACTCACGTTTTTAACGTGACTACACAGCCAACGTCACAAGCGTTATTAAAATGCCCCCCCGTGTGCATGGAGCCTTAGAATAATAAGCTGTCAGGTTAGTAAAACAGCGATATCAGAACCGATTTTAGGTTAATCACACATAGTTGAAGAACGACTCAAATTCTTTTATTTCATGTTTTTTTCTCATGGTTACTGTGAAATTGTGTGAATACATCAATGCAGTGCATGTTATCTCTGCTTGCAAAGCTCGGATTCATTGAATGAGTTTACTAAAAATGTAAATATTGCAGAATATACAGCTTCATGCTACATAACAAAGCTCCATTTAATGCTGAATAAACTAAATTATTAGGCTCCATGTACACGGGACGTTTGGAAAACACTTCTGAATGATGGAAACTGACTGCTGGAAAACGTAGGTTACAAAAACGTCTGTTTAGCCATGTTTGCATACTGCATTTATGAGCGTTTGCGTTTAGAAGGGTTTTTTTAAGATAACCTCAGGAAATCTTCCAAAATGCCCAGAATGCACTGAAAAACAGTAAAGAATTAACTATTTCAGACATTTTAAGAGAAATAGAGAGAGCAGAAGCAGAGAGAACAGTATGTGTTGAGATGACCTGTCTTTTCTGGTTGTATTCACTATGGATCCCATCATAAGCATAATGCGGCACGTTCTACTATTTGTTCCTTCACGCAAAACCTGGAACTGACTGCGCTGGTGTACTGAGTCCATTTGAATACATGGAAAACACATTGCATGCATTTCTGATGATGAAAAAAGGCTCTGGACAGCATCTGGACATGGAACAGTTAAAAAACGCTTCTAAACGCAAACGCTTATAAACATGGTTAAACACGTTTACAAGCATTTGGTGTTTGAAACGCTGATAAAATCTACTCCTGAACGCCAGTTTGGTGCGTTCAAAAAAACAACTGTAAACTCAACTGACTGTAAACGACGTAGTGTACATGGACACATAGGAAAACATTAAGGAGAGTTCAGGGGCTGCTGAAAAAAAAACGCTGAACAGCTCCTGAACATCAGTTTATCAGCTGCAGTGTACATGAACCCTTAGGCCCCATGTACACGGGACACTTCTGAATGATGGAAACTGACTGCTGGAAAACGTAGGTTAAACAAAGTCTCTTTAGCCGCGTTTGCATACCGCGTTTATGTTTAGAAGCGTTTTTTATAGATAAGCACAAGAGAACCCTCCCAAATGCCCAGAATGCACTGAAAAGTGGTAAATTATTAACTATTTCAGACTGTTTCCGAGAAATACAGAGAGTAGAAGCAGAGACAGCAGTATGTGTTGAGATTAGCTTAGGTGTGAGTTGCTCATTAACATTTCTTTTGTTTCCAAGGGTGGGAAAGGTGTCTGGTGGAGTAAGTCATTAAGGCCACCTGGCAGGGGGTCTTCATGAGGAATTTGAGGTGTGAATGGTCATTAACATATCTTTTGTTTCCAAGGGTGGGAGAGGTCTGAATTGGTCATTGCAAAGTGTAACAAGCTTAGCAGGAACATCCTGTGTTTCATGTTTTGTCCATCTAAGTACCTTGAAAACAATTTGCATGTATTCTTCATGATGAAAAAAGGCTCTGGACAGCATAGGAAACTGGAAGAGTAAAAAAAATATTTCAAATGCAAACGCTTGTAAAAGCGTTTGCGTTTGAAATTTTTTTTTTAACTCTTCCAGTTTGCGTTTGAAACGCTAATAAAATCGACTCCGGAACGCAAGTTTTCGGCATGCAAAAAAACGACTGTAAATTCAACTGACTGTAAATGACTGTAAACAAAGATGTGTACATGGACACATAGGAAAACATTAGGGTGAGTTCAGGGGCTGCTGAAAAAAAAAAACACTGAACAGCTCCTGAATGTCAGTTTATCAGCTGCAGTGTACATGAAACCTTAATGTATCTTAAATAGAAAAATATCTTTAGATAGATTTTTACACCAAAAGCATATTAAGATACATTTGATTAAAAAAAAAAAATTTTTTTTGTAAAAATCGATTTTTATCCACCCTGAAACACATTGGGGTCCAGCCAGTGCACAATCTGCATGGGAGACATGCTGGCAGGTTAATTGGCCATGGTATGTATGTGAGCTGGGGACCTTAGATTGTAAGCTCCTTGGTGTCAGGGACTGATGTGAATGTACAGTATGTAAAGCACTGTGTTCACAGTTGGTGCTTTATAAATACCTGTAATAAATAATACATGCAATCTACATAGAGATGGAATAAAATACATTTTCATAGATCTACAGTATGCTACACATGGTAGTGCTAATACAATCACAGGGCGGGACTCAGATCTATACATCTGCATACTAGGATTGTAGAGAATGAGCTTTCATACATCACACATGTCATCCATACACCCACACACCATTGTAGTGTACAGATAGACAATGGCCACATATAGATCATCATCCACACATACCTGATGATTGCTGATCCTGGTAGGAGCACAGCACAGAGAAGCAGTACAGTCAGCACTAAGCCCTCCATGGTGATCAGGGTGTAGACACCTGTCCTGTATATGTATATATATGTCTGTACTGTCAGCAGTGACCCAGCACTCTCCTCCAGCCCACGAGACTAGTCAGCTGACCCTGCAGTCATGTGACTGGAGATAAATCCTCAGGCTCTGCTCAGCACTGAGCTGGAGGGCTGGTGTAGTGTTGTCACCTCTAAACAGCAGTTCTTGTTTGATCATGAGCAATACATTCTTACTCTGAAGACATCTGTCAGCATGAGCATCTGTAACAGATCAATGAGTCACATGTCAGGAATCTGCAGCCAAGGATAACACCTGCTTTATGTTTGTTACATTTTCCCACTCACATAGCATAGTAAACTTGTAACTAAAGGTAAGCATAGAATAAATCTGATCTGTAAGTACAGTGAATATCTCCTGCCTGGAGTTTGCGTGTTCTCCCTGTGCCTGCATGGGTTTCCTCTGGGTACTCCAGTTTCCTCCCACACTGCAACGACATGCTGGTAGGTGAATTGGATCCTGTCTAAATTGGCCCTAATGTGTATGCATGAATGTAAGTTAGGGACCTTAGATTGTACGCCCCTTGAGGGTTATGGACTGATGTGAATGTACAATATATATGTAAAGTGCTGCGTAAATTGACGGCGCTATATACCTGAAATGCATAAAACTTGCGGCATTCAGGAGCTATTCACTCTGGATCAGGGGCGGACTGACCATTTGGAAACTCAGGCACTGCCCGAGGGCCCGGGGATAGTAAGGGGCCCCATGAGATGCCCCTGGTACCTTTTTCATAGGCTTTTTTGAGTTTGGGCAAGGACATGGGCCCCATGATCCCCTATTGCCCCGGGGCCCCATGAGTTGTCCATCCGCCCCTGCTCTGGATGCAGCCAGTAATGTGACCAGTGCATGCGCTCTGATGTAAACCGTGACTCCTATGTACATGCAAGGGAGTGACGTCATCGCGGCTCAGCTATTCAAAGGTCCGGAGCAGCAAACCTAGAAGGAAGACCAGGGGAAAATGGAAGCAGCGCTGGAAGGCTTCATCCTAAGGTAAGCAGGGCTTTTTTCTCAGCAAGAACATGGGGGAATGCAGTTCCAGCACTGAATGTATTGTATGTAATGGCAAAGGGTGCTAGGGTGTGCTGCAGAGTCTATTGATGCTGGGGGATCTATTGTCACTGGAGGGATCTGTCTTTGTGAACGGGGGTCTATTGTTGCTGGTGGGGGATGTGTTGTTGCTGGGGGTGAATCTTATGTTGCTGGGTGGGTCAGTTATTGCTGGGAGAGATCTACTGTTTAGGGAGGTGTTTAGTGATCCTGGCTGCAGGAAATCTGTTGTTGCTGCCACAGGTCTATTGTTGCTGAGGGGGCATTTTGTTGCGGGTGGTCCATTGTTGCTGGCTGCTGGGGATCTATTTTACTGCTTTTCTTGTTATCAATAACAAATTCCACAAAATTTATATTTGGCTCTATATTCTCTAAAAGGGGTGGTGCTGGGAGGTGAGTAGGGGGTGGAACCTAGGAATGTTGCTCAGAGTTGGGTAGGGAGTGAAGACAAGGGTGACTTGGTAAGGGGGAGTTCCTGCTACAATTGTCTGAGAAAAAAAGCCCTGAAGGTAAATATTTCATAATAATACCAGCACATTGTGCCTTTACTTGCAGAGGATTTTTTCTTTCTTTCCTTTTTTTTTTTTTTTTTTTTTTTTGTTGAAAGACCGCAGTTTGCTACTGCTTTAACCACTTGCCTACCAGGCACTTATACCCCCTTATTTACCAGCCCAATTTTCAGCTTTCAGCGCTGCCGCACTTTGATTGACAATTGCGCGGTCATGCAACATTGTACCCATATGAAATTTTGATCATTTTTTTCTCACAAATAGAGCTTTCTTTTGGTGGTATTTAATCGCCACTGGGCGCTTTACTTTTTGCGCTATACATAAAAAAAGTGCAACAAATTTGAAAAATTTTATTGGAAAGAAAGAAACTTTTTTTTTTTTTTTTCAAACAGGTAATTTTTCTCCTTCGCTAATGTGCATTGATGAGGCAGCACTGATGGGCACTGATAGGCGGCACTGATAGGCAGCACTAAAGGGCACTGATAGGCAGTACTAATGAGGTGGCACGGATAGGCGGCACTGATAGACAGCACTAATGATGTGTCACGGATAGGTGGCACTAATATGCAACACTGATAGGCGGCACTGATGATGGGTACTGATAGACGGCACTGACTGGCATCACTGCTGGGCACTGACTGGCGGCACTGACTGGCACAACCGCTGGGCACTGACTGGGGGCACTGACTGACAGCACTGCTGGGCTGCACTGGTGGGTGGCACTGGTGGGTGGACACAGGTGGGTGGCACTGCTGGGCACAGGTAGGTGGCACTTCTAGGCACAGGTAGGTGGCACTTCTGGGCACAGGTGTGTGACACTGCAGAGTGGCACAGGTGGGCGCACTGCTGGGCACAGGTGGGCGGAGCTAGTGGGCGCACTGCTCGGCACAGGTGGGCGGAACTTGCGGGTGGCACTGCTGGGCACCGATCATCAGGGCACTGATCATCAGTGCCCTGATGATCGGTGCCGATCCCCGCTCTGACAACTGCCGGTTCTCGGCAGTACTTTCCTCACAATCTGACAGCGTGAGGAAAGTGCAGCCGAGAACCGGCACTTGCATTTCCCTCTGATCAGCGTGTCATTGGACACCACTGATCACGTGGTAAAAGGCCGCTGTGATTGGCCTTTTACCACATCACGTGATCAGCTGTGTCCGTAGGACACAGCGATCACGGAGATCGCCGGGTGCGCGCCCCCTGGGGCGCGCAGGAGAGCGCGCTCTGGGAGGACGTCATATGACGTCCACTCAGAACTGGCCGGCTGCAGTGCAGCCGTCATTCGGCTATCTGCGGTCGGCAACAAGTTAATAAGTTCACTATAAAAATTAAATAAATGCTAATTTTTTTTGCAGATAAAAGAATGTGCATTTATTATTTTTATTTCTTAGGAGCCAGTAAAGCATTGTACCCATGATCAGCAGATCACGGTTGCAGTGTCAGGCATCTGACAAACTATTAATCTACTCCAGGAAGATCAATGAACTTAGGCTAGGTTCACATCTGTGCGGGTGGTGCCGCTGTGGATCCGTGCAGTTCTAATGGCACGCCGCCCGCACTGGAAAACACAACTGTACTTGGAACCGAGGTTCCCGTGCAGGCTGCGTTTTCGGAAGAAGTGCAGGGACTTGTTCCCTACGTGTCACGGGGCATGAGAGTCCATTCAAATGCCTCATGCCAGTGCAAAAAGCGGCCCACACGACCGGGACTAAAAGAGCGCTGATCAATGCCCTCACAGTTCACTGAGAACTAGTATTGGGCTTTATGTTTGAATCGAACGTATGTGAATGATGGACACACGAACGGTAAGGGCTGTTCGCCCACCGCACCCCACAATGCACTGCGCCCTGACAGTGCATTGTGATTGGCCAAAGCAATGCACCTGAGCACAGGTCAGGTGCAATGCTTTAGCGAATTACGGTGCATGGTGACGTCACAAGGGGCAGGGGTAACCCTTGTGACACAATCACAGTATTTAAGAATTGTCATTGTGGTGCAGCCGTCAGACGGCAGGAGCCAACATCGATAGTGGAGTGTTTTTTGTTTTTTCAGGTCGGCAGTGGTGGCAGGCATCGTGATTGATGTCGGATCTACTTTGGGGGACATTTTTTAAATTTTTGTCTTTATTAAATGACTCGCCAAAGACTGTCTCCTGTCATACTAGTACGTTATAGCTTAAACCTGCAGGAGAACACTTTTTTTTTTTGTTTTCTTTGTTAATGTTACTACCGCTTTAAATCACATCAAAATCCTCCTGCGCTTATAAAGGAAGTAAACCCTAATGTGCAGCTGCCAACACTCTGAACTGATACCCAAACAGCGTAAACAAATAAAAATAGTGTAGCGCTTCTTTAACCTCCTTAGCGGTTTTCCCGAGTGTAGCTCGGGGTAAAATTTGAGTTCCAAGAGCGGTAACCCCAAGCTACACTCAGGCTTACCATGCGGCATTGCTCAGGGGGTCCCTGCAGCACTTACCTTGTCCTTTGCTCCCGTGATGTGTCCCCTGCAGCGTCCCCGGCCATCTCCTCAGGCCGATTCCGGCATCCGGCTTTCGTGTTCCGGTCCCTGTGACGTCGGGATGTATGGGCGCCGGAACCGGCAGCAAATTTGAAATTTTTTAAAAATGTCATTTTTGCTGTCATTGCTGTTTCAATGCATTTCACATATATTTTGTCCCTACTGCTTTATCCTGTGCCCTGCCTGCATTTTGTCTGTTCTTTCTGCCTGGAAACTTAGAAAAGTCCATGACGTCCAAAAAGCGTCCCTTTATGTCAAAAGCGGTTTTAGACCAGCTAGAGAACAGCGATAGTAAATCACAACCACTTGCAGAATTGAGTGATAATGATTCGTGGGGAAATTCGTCAGACACTGAAAACGATTTTGCAACTTTGCTCAGCGATGTGCGAATTTGCCTCTGTATTTCAAATTTCAGTGTTTTTGGTTTGATTATATTATTGAATTAAATTTATTATTATTATTTTTGATGATTTATTAAATTATAATTTATGATTTCGTGTTTCAAGTTTTATCATATCCGGAATGTTTACTAGACTCTTGTTTGTACAGATTTCAGTGAGTTATTCCTAAAAATTACAGCCTATAATAAAAAACTACATATTTCCATGCAAAAAAATGGTATCGCTTTCAGCACAAAAAATCGGAAAGAAGCATACCGCCAAGGAGGTTAAATAAATAAAATATATGTGTATATAAAGTCACAATACAGTGCAAAAAACCAATGTGCCACGGTCACCTAAGTGACCTAAAAAAGTGATAATCACAACAATAGACATAAACATATGATAAAGTGTCAAAAACTCATGCCACGTCACTTCTTACAGTGGTATCTACACACAAACACTACCAAAGACCCCTATATAAACGGGGGAAAAAACAAGTGATAGTGCCATTTCAAATCACATATAGACACACTGGATACTCAAATAGTCCATAAATGAATAGATGGGTGCTTCATATAAACATGCAAAGTGCAAATGGTGTATTCAAATCTGTGAAAGTGTCAGCACACTTCTTCCACTGTGGCTACAATGCCTCCTCACCTCCTTCCGGTGACCCCAAAGGGCCAACAAGCCTTCAGGATCACCCTGGATCCTTGTCAATCCCGGCTGATATCAATCCTCCTGCAAATCTCCAGATCCCTCTGATATGATGTTCTGTTGAATATGAACCGGATCGGAGAGGAAGGGGGACTGCATAGAATGTGAGTGTAATTGTTATTTTTAAAATAAAGGAGAGTTTTGCCTACTAAATACTACACTATGGAGGATCTTTTTTGTTGCTCACTGTAGTGGTGAGACACATATTCTGTAGAACATCATATCAGAGGGATCTGGAGATTCGCAGGAGGATTGATATCAGCCAGGATTGACAAGGATCCAGGGTGATCCTGAAGGCTTATTGGCCCTTTGGGATCACCGGAAGGAGGTGAGGAGGCATTGTAGCCACAGTGGAAGAAGTGTGCTGACACTTTCACAGATTTGAATACACCATTTGCAGGTTGCATGTTTATATGAAGCACCTATCTATTCATTTATGGACTATTTGAGTATCCAGTGTGTCTATATGTGATTTGAAGTGGCACTATGACTTGTTTGTTTTTTCCCCCCGTTTATATAGGGGTCTTTGGTAGTGTTTGTGTGTAGATACCACTTTAATAAGTGACGTGGCATGAGTTTTTGACACTTTATCATATGTTTATGTATATTGTTGTGATTATCACTTTTTTAGGTCACTTAGGTGACCGTGGCACATTGGTATTTTGCACTGTATTGTGACATTATTTATATACACATATATTTGTTTTATTTATTTAAAGAAGAACTACACTATTTTTATTATTCATTACTACTGCTTTACAAACCAATGCGATCATGTCAAAGGTAATGTTTTCCTATATAACTATATTTCCTATATAGTCAACTGCTTCTTCTAGCAACTCGCTAGTTGTTGTATTGGGAATTGTGTACAATCTAGTCCCTAATGTTTCCTCATTTAGCATTACCCACCATAGCAACAAACGTTGATATCATGTTAACTTTAAATCTTTCCATGAACAAAAAGAATGTATGCGCATATTGGTTTTATTTTTTTTAATAGTGAAATGTTTTTTTTTATTATTATTTAATTTTTTATTGACATCATGAAATAATTAAATAAAAAAATAGGCAGTCTCTTAAAACAGTTCTTCAGTCACCTGTGTAAAAATAAACAGCCACTTACCTGTCCATGGATCCAGCGCAGTCCTCACCCAGGCTGTTTTTTTCACTTGTCTTCGGTCACCAGTGCAAGCATCCTAACTGTGGGTAGCCATCTGTGACTGCTTGTGCTTTGTGAATGGTCCCGCAGCCTTCTGGGACCTGTGATGTGTGCTGCAGCCGGGTGGGGAAGGAGAACTTCTGCTCAGATCGCGTAGGTGATCGGTCAATAAGTGTCTCTGCTGGGTTTCAGATCTACTTTCTTCATTAAATCCATGTCCCATGGTTGTCTATGGCAAGCAGAGCACTAGGCAGCTTCGTAGCGTCGTTCATCCATCCATTCATCCATCCATTTATTTATGTGCGAGCAGTGCAGTGCATCACCAGGGAAGGATTTTTAATATATATATGTGTAACTTTCTACTTATTTATTTTTTATTTTTTATTTGCACACTTCTTATGGTTCATATGATTTTATGATTGTCATTAGTTTCAATGGTTTTATTTATACATATATATTTTTATAGATCTTTCGTGTTTACTTACACTATGTCGATTGCCCCTGTGACTCCTCTGCCTGCATAGGGGAGTGCCCAGGACGGCCCATGTGACCTTTGGTTCAACTAGTAGTGAGCATATAAAAGAGAGAGCAGACATTTGGGCATTTGGCTCTGAGGAAGAGGCAAGTCCTCAAAACGCGTCAACTATTGGATGTCTACACTCCCTATTGCGGACTGTTACTCAGCGCAGTGTTGACCCAGCTGTTCTTTTTTGATGTGCCTTGACTTTATTGTCGTTTGTGAGTACAACACCTACTTTATTTCTTATTAAACATTTTTTATGGGATGGCGTTCTGTTTGTTCTTTCCTCATTCTGAATCCAGATAAGCCTGTTCATCAGCAGCAGGAGGAATGTCCAGTAGTCTATTTAGGCTTTGTTGATTATGGAAGGTGTGCGCTGCAGTGCTGAGTACAGGGTAGCAAATGGTGAAGGATCAAGGGTAACTGTTATGTTCTGCATAAAAGATTACTACTTTCAATGGCACATTTGGTTCACTTCTAGTCATTTGGTCCACACATAGTCAAAAAAGTGAAGATTGCTGTTTTATCAGAAAAATCTAAAAATGTTATTTATAACTCTGCCTAGGTACTCCTGTTCCTGTAGCTTAATATCTCTATATTTGCAGCGTGGGATCATCAAAAGCAGTGACACCCAACGTGTGACCTGTCAGTGCAGCTCGCTGTGCTCAGGCGAACAGTGGCTCCAGCGGATCTAAATCACCTTCTGTGCTGAAACTGTGATTAACAGCTGAGGCCCAGCACTAAGCTCAGAATCATCTCCTGGGCTTTTGTTCCTGTTACAGCCCTCCAGAGGATTTACCCCCCTCCCCCTCCCTGACCAGGCCGTCTTTTGCGTTACGGCATTGCGTTACTTTAACTGACAATTGCGCGGTCATGCAACAATGCACCCAAATGAAATTTAAATTATTTTTTTCCCCACAAATAGAGCTTTCTTTTGGTGATATTTGATCACCTGTGCGGTTTTTTTATTTTTTGCGCTATAAAAAAAAAGTGATGATTTTGAGAGAAAAAACAATATTTTTAACTTTTTGCTATTAAACATGTCCAGTAAAAAAATTTTAAAAATCAAATTTCGTCAAAAATTTAGGCCAAAATGTATTCTGCTACATGTATTTGCTAAACAAAATCCCAATATGTGTAAATTAATTGATTTACATGAAAGGTATAGCATTTACAAATGGTATATATACTGGGATATTCATTTAAATTTTTACTAGTAATGGCAGCAATCAGCGACTTATAGCGGGACTGCGGCTGGCATTCTGACACTGAGGGGAACTGACTCGGTGTCACTGACATCCCAGGTGACACCAATACAGTGGTCAGTGCTAATAAAAAGCACGGACACTGTACTAATGGCACTGGGCAGGAAGGGGTTAACATGTGGGGCAATCAAAGGGTTAGCTGTGTGCTGTGTGGTTTGTACTATGGAGCTGTGTGTTTGTGCTGCACTGTAAGCACAGTGCTTTGTATGGCTGTGCTATGCACAGCCATGCAATGGAGTGTGCAGGAGCTGACGGGAGAGAACGGTTTTGTTTAGCAATCACACGCATGCCCCTTACCCAAAAATGTTAAATCACGTATATATACATGATTTTGCACACCCATGCTGCCCTGTAGCTGCACTTCTACTATAGGGCGGATGGGAAGCTGTTAAGCAGCTCTCTTCCTTACCTAAGAATAAGGGGCATGTTACATCAGTGCTGTGTGCAGTGGTGTATTTAGTTTTTGTGCTGCCCTAGGCAACACAGAACCATTGAAACATCCCCTTATTCCCCCCACCACCCTCTGACACCACCGCCCGCTACCCCTAGAGGAGAGAGGGAGCGAGTGAAGATAGAAGGGGTAAAATGGCAGTAGAGAAGGGAGGAAAAGTGGGGCATGCAGGGAAAGTGGCAGTAGAGAAGAGTGGGGAGTACTGGGTAGTCATACAAGATACCACAGAGCTTTCTCTGTATAAAATAAATAATGGGTGTGTCTTGCATTTGCTGCATATACTGGATTTAGTACATGAGGTGCACTAAGGTGCACATGTAATTCAGGCAAGGCAGTTTTTTGTGTCCAGTGCTGAATTTCCTATTTGAATGCCGCGACAAGTGTTTGAATAAAGAATGCAACATATGACACGAATGGCTATTGGCTTCTAAAAGTCATGTGAATGCCACAACAAATGCTTCACGAAAGTTTACTGTTACACTTAGCTGGAACACAATAACAAATCTCAAAGTGCTTACAGACATCAACTAGTGTTTGGCCGATTCGACTTTTTACAGCCAAACTGACTAATTTCTAACCCATGGCAGCATTCCTCCCTTCTTACACATAGAACAGGTACACATAAAGGATAACAATCTTCTACATCATTTGAGCTACGTTGTTCCTCTGAATGCTGCTCTTCAATAAAAGGACAGAACTCTACCAGTCCTTGAACGACTAGAGAACATAGTCCCAGCCATGGCTATAACTCATAACCAGGTCTCTTCTTCTGGGGTGATGGTTGCAAAGAAAAGGCTGGCTCCAACCGACTAACCCCTTCCTTCCTTCCTCCCACCTTTCCTTCCTTCCTTCTACCTACCCCTTCATTCCTTCCACCTACCCCTCCCTTCCCTCTGATCTTTCCTTTCACCATTCCCTTCCTTCCTTCCTTCCTGGATCTTCTCTGCCTCCCCGTGTTCAGTTTCCCGCCCAAACATCTTCTGAAGCTGCACGGACTGGAGTGTGGGCAGAGAACACATAGCAGCTGACAGCTCTGATGCTTCTGAATGAGCATGTGAGACCGACAAATGCTTCACGAAAGTTTACTGTTACACTTAGCTGGAACACAATAACAAATCTCAAAGTGCTTACAGACATCAACTAGTGTTTGGCCGATTCGACTTTTTACAGCCAAACTGACTAATTTCTAACCCATGGCAGCATTCCTCCCTTCTTACACATAGAACAGGTACACATAAAGGATAACAATCTTCTACATCATTTGAGCTACGTTGTTCCTCTGAATGCTGCTCTTCAATAAAAGGACAGAACTCTACCAGTCCTTGAACGACTAGAGAACATAGTCCCAGCCATGGCTATAACTCATAACCAGGTCTCTTCTTCTGGGGTGATGGTTGCAAAGAAAAGGCTGGCTCCAACCGACTAACCCCTTCCTTCCTTCCTCCCACCTTTCCTTCCTTCCTTCTACCTACCCCTTCATTCCTTCCACCTACCCCTCCCTTCCCTCTGATCTTTCCTTTCACCATTCCCTTCCTTCCTTCCTTCCTGGATCTTCTCTGCCTCCCCGTGTTCAGTTTCCCGCCCAAACATCTTCTGAAGCTGCACGGACTGGAGTGTGGGCAGAGAACACATAGCAGCTGACAGCTCTGATGCTTCTGAATGAGCATGTGAGACCGACCTTCCTTCATTCCCTCCACCTCTCCCTTCCTTCCTTTCACCCACCCCTCCTCCCTCCCTTCCTTCCTTTCACCCCTCCCTTCCTTATTTCTCCCCTCTCTTCTTTCCACTAACCCCTCCCTTCCTTTGTTCCTACTTTCCCTCCCATTCTTCTGTTCCTCCCTAACGCCTTTCCACTCCTCCCTTCTACCCCACCTTTACTTCCTTCCAACCCTACCTCCCTCTCTGCCTTCCTTCCTTCCACCCCTCCCTCCCTTCCTCCTCCCTCCCTTCCACCCCTTTCTTCCTTCCATTTCTTTTCTTCCTTCCTTCCCTTCCTTCACTCTGCATAAAACATTTAACAGTTCCATTTCATGAGATAGTTTTTGAGGGAGTGTTTAGGGATGGAATTAGGGGAGGGCAGGTTAGGGGCTAGGTGGGGCAACTGTTCTCGAGTAACTCTTAAGTCTTGGCTAGTAGCTCAGGACTTGAAATTTTGAGCCCTAACTTATGGGATATATGAAGATTGTTTATTTAGGGCTGCTTTCATTTTCTTTTTGCACTTGTTAATTGGTATCACAATTTTATAGCAGCTGCTGTTATATGTTCTGGACTGAGCATGGATTTTAATTTGGTTATTTGACTTTTTATCTTGTGTTACTACAATGAATCACTAGTAATGGGCCCTAAGTTATTGTTCCCTGGACACTCGTAGCCCCCCCTAGTTGCCTCTTGGGGTTGAACTATGCAGCAGGGGCCCTACAGTAAAGGAGGCCCTCCAAACGAAATGAAGAATCTGTTCCAGTCCTCATCAGACTCCAAGAGCTGCTATACCTGTGCATGATGGTGGGCCACATGGTATAAACCTCTTTAGTATGGCTGTAGTGAGCCCTAGGAGTCCCATTAAACTATTCAGGAGGGGTTGCTTTAGTGCTCACCTACTTCAGGAAGGTGTACCATATAGCTCCTCTTTGGATCCTAGGCCTTGTGGCATCCCTTCCCCTAGAGGGGAATGTACTCCCACTACATGCTATCTTCATAACTTAGTGTTGTACAAACAGACCTTGACCATGAACTGTTCCTTCTCCCATATAAAGGAAAAGGGCCAGACTATTAAGCAGCACCCAACCTCAGGGGACCTGACTTCACATTGAAGAGAAACGCCTTAAACACAATGCTGCATGTGAGGTCCCCTAATATTTACTCAGTTAACCACCACTGATGTAAAGCATACCCTGTCCACCCCTGCCTCTGATTATTACTATTCTCTGGAGATTTAGAGTTGTCACTACTGTTCTTCTGAGGACCTGAGGTCCTGCAGTACAAAAAATCCCCCATTCATTCTGTGAATCTGTATCTTTTACATCTATCCTGATGCTTTATGACCATTATCCCAGCAGTAATTAATCAAATTGTGGACAAGTGCTGTTTACCCCCCCCCCCCCCCTTTGCACGGAGGTGCGAAAAGCGAAAACCGTTCGTGAGCAAAAAAAGTGCAAGTGCAAAGCACAAACACAAAAAAGTGCACTTAGGGGGGTGCTTTAGTCCACCCTTGAAGGGGTAGGACCTCTACCCTGATCCCCCGGGGTGCAAGGCTCCTGACAAGGACAAAGGATTCCACATGGTCCACCTAGCCAAAAGGCCTGGTGGACCCCTTTCGTTGTGGCTAGACGAAGCCGACCACCAAGTACTAGGTCAGGAAGCTCTACTGAAGAAAGACCCCCCAGGAACAGGGAGGAAGGAACCTAATGGCCACACATCCTCCCCCTAGACTACAGGGCAGGCCCGAGGACCCACACCCTCCATCCGTGAGAAAAAAAACACACCCATAAGTGAAAGATGACCAAACAGTGGGAGAAAAAATAAATAAATAAGCAGCCATGCAATTGTGCACTGGCTAGGTCCTGAGGCCCGTAGCTGTTTACCCTCCCTTCTGTAGATGGCACTGTATTGCTGACTGCTGTACAGAGGAAATGGAAGATGAGAGGAACTTTGTTGTAACCAGTCCCAGCAGCGGCTGCTACATCAGCTGTTGGAGAAGCACATACTGGTTTTGGCTGGTCCTGAGGATTATGGGTACACGAAAGCAATAGATCACCCTATACATACAGGGGATGCCGCACCCATTCCGGAGCTATATCAGTACATACCACCTGCTCTGCGCCAAGATGTCAAGGTCTTAATTTGCAATATGCTGCAAATCTGAGTGGTAAGGAAGAGCCATAGTCCCTGGGCTGCCCCTTGTTCCTCTTGGATGGTGCACCACTGGATGACTTCAGTGGTCATCTTTAGTGAGGACAAGGTTAATAAATAGCACTGCCTCAGTGCAGTTGGTGAGCATTTGTGAAGTGGACAAAGTAGGGGCAGGATCCATGCTGGATAGGGACCGTGTATTTAGCTTTAGGTATAGGTTCCTGACAAGGAGGGACAGAATAGGGATTCTGCTGCTGGATCTGCTATATCTGGGACTTTAGTACTGTGACAATGATCTTGCAATCAGTCTCTTAAGTGTTACCTGCATCACCACTCCGCCTAATAGCCACCCCTCTACTTCTGTAATGTAAGCCTTATTAAAGTGCTAGTAAAGTTACTGCATGTAAAATCCGCTGACAGGTAGGGTTTTTATAACAGAAGAGACCCTAGTGGTCTCTTCTGTCACAAATGTCCCCCCTGCCTCTCAGCTGGTAATGAGATCTGAGCCGCACATGCGCAGCTCAGATCACATTTACGCCCTGCTCTATTTACCGCGGTGATCTGACCCCTGCGTGCATGCACTTCAGTGATGTCACCACAGCGCAGCCATTCAATCAACCAAAGATACGAAACCTGGAATTTACACCAGGAGAAAGTGGAAGTGCCAGGGGAGCCATGACAGCACTACGCTGGAGGGCTTCGTTTGCAGGTAAGTGTGTCATAATATTCTAGTACGTGGTACATACTAGTACATTGTGGCTTTAACCTCAGGGGGACCAGCTTTTTTATTTTAAAAACACGACTTTACTTCCGCTTTAAGTAGACATGTGCAGAACGAAAAAATTATTTTTGTTTTGTTTCGATCCATTATTTATTTAAATAATTCTATTTAGGTAAATTTGTTAAATTTGTTTAATTCGTTTTCAGAATTCATTTAGTTTAATTTATTCGTTTTCGAATTTGATTTGAATTTTCTGAATTTGGTCAAATTTAATTCAGTTTGACCGAATCAAAAAGTATCAAATTCAAATTTATTCTATTGAAAATTCAATATTCTGAAGATGGCAATATTCTTTTTTATTTTATTCTATTGTTTTTTTCTATGCTATGCTTTAATTTTCTATTATTTTCTAATCTATCCTATTCAAATTTGCTATTCGAATTTCCAAAGCTGGTTCTATTCTATTTGTTCTTTTCTATTCTGCTCTAATCTATTCTATTCTTTTCTATTCCTTTTATTCTTTATTTTATTTAATTCTATTATTTTATTTTCTGTTCTATTCTGTTCTGTTATACTCGCTTCTTTTCTATTCTATTCTGTTTTATTCTATTCTTTTCTAAATTTGAATTTCAGAAGGCTACTATATTCTATTCTATTTTTTTATTTTCTAGTCTATTTTATTTTCTAATTTTTTTTTATATCCTATTCTATTATATTCCTGTATTCTGTATTCTATTTTATTCTATTCTTGTTTTCAATTTCGTATTCAGTTCACAATGAATGGCACCCCCCACGTCTTGCAAGAGAAACACAATGCGGCTGGTTGAGGGTCCAGGAACAGGTGTGATACCTGCAACCAGCCCACAGTGTGCGGGATAGTGTGAACCAGGGCAAAGCCAGCCAAGCCTGCAGTCTCATGCTTGTGCTATTGTATTTAACCTGTGCTTCAAACTCCGTCTTTGTCTGCGCTGCTTTGCTGTATGGATTGTTTATGACGTTGGATTGGGCCTTCCTGCCTTTTTGACTATGGATCTGACCCTGACCATTCTGTACCTTGCCTGCTGTGTACCTGGACTATCAATGAACCCCTCTGCCTGTCTACCAACTGCAAGTACCTGTTTGCTGTGCTCAGTTTGCACTTGCCCCGACATAGTAGCCAGGCACTATATTGCACTGTGTATATGTCCTGGGGGCAACCAAGTACTGGTTTGCCTGCTTGACGTATAGGAAAAGGTGCTGTTATAGGTGAAGAACACAGAAGCCAGCTATAGTGTCTGACCACCTGTGTTAGGGGTAAGCGTGACAGGAAGTCCCATCATCATGGCACAGAGCAGTACCATAAACGCACCCAGAGCTACGCATGCGTGGGGCAGTGTACATTACAGTTGGCAGGCATGGTATATTCTGTCATAAAAACCCTACCTGTCAGCAAACTTTTAAAATGGCAGTTTAATACCACTTTAAGTATAGTTGGTGACAAAAGAAGCAGTTTCTGAAAAAAGTATATATACTAACATTTATGTATGGTATTCACATTGAAATACAGTATATAATGCTTACATGCACTATTAATGGATGTAGATTAAATCGTTTGGTTAAAACTTTAAAACAATATGTTTTAACTGCATTGTGAATAGAAAATATTTTCAGTTGTGACAGTTTGACTGATGAGTTCACATTTTAGGTTTCGTATCCCCCAACCTGCGGCAGTGATTAGTCACTGACACAGCAATGATATCTTACATAATCTATACCACTTCCTCTTTCAGGATCCTGTTTTTGAGCAGGTTTTGGCCGATTTGGTGGCCTTTTCACTACATACATTCACGTGGACTGGAGAGCAAGAGTCACGCTAATTAGATAAAAATAATGAAAATTGAAAATAAAATTGCACAGTCATAAAACTGGTGGTACAGTTCATCATTGTAAAAAAGTTCAAATAGGAGAACCACTTATAGTGAACCTCAGCAATATTAGCAGCAGTTACATGCTAGAATATGCTATCCACAATATGATTTCTTCAGTTTTATATTTGCCTTTTTTTCCTGTTATTGTAAAGCTGCATCAAAATTTTGTGACTGACACCAATGCTGGGGATTACTGCGCCCCCAATAACGGGGATTATTTTTGCAGCTGCTGGTGCCAATGCTGGGGATTTTATTGTAGTCACTGATGCCAATTCTGGGGATTATTATTTGTGGTCACTTACACCAGTTCTGGAGGTTATTATCATGGCCACTGACACCACATTATTGAGAACACTGACAGCAATGTTGGTGCTTATTATTGTAGTTACTGACACCAATGCTGGGGAGTATTATTACGGTCACAGAAAGCAATGCTGCAAGCTATTATTGTGGTCACTGACACCAATGCTGAGGGTTATTATTCCAGTCACTGACCCAATGCTGGGGATTACTATTGTGGTCATTGACACCAATGCTGGGGGTTATTATTAAGCTCACTGACACCAGTGCTGAAGCAGAAAAGAACAAAACAGGGTGCACTCTCGTCATGCATTAACGCAATAACCAAAAATGTAATAAAAAGATGCAAAAACATACTCAAAAGCCATAAAAGGTCATAAAAACAGAGACAAGAAGTCAAAGGTGCCAGTTGTGGACAGCATGCGTCCTCGGGTAAAGTGCTAATGCGTTTTGGGAGTCAAACTCCCTTCCTCAGAGTAATAGATGAACCAGTGCTGAGGGCCACTGACATCAACTGACACAATGTTGGAGGTTATTATTGTGGTGAATAACACCAGTGCTGGGGACTATTATTAAAGACACTGACACCAGTGATGGTTGGTTATTTTTTCTACCACAGACATGAGTGTTGGGGGTTATTAGTGGTCATTAACAACATTCCTGGGGATTATTATTACGGCCACTGATACCAATGCTGGGAGGTTATTATTGATGCCACAGACACCAGTGTTGGGGGTTATTATTGTGGTTGCTGACACCAATGCTGGGGATTAATTTTGTGGTCACTGACACCAATGTTGTGGCCATTGCAGTCACTGACACCAATGCTGTGGTCATTGACATCAATGCTGGGGGTTATTGCAGTCACTGACACCAGTGCTGAGGATCAGTATTGGGGTCACTAACACAGATGCTGGGGATTATTATTGCGACCAGAGACACTAGTGCTGGGGGCTAGCACTCTGGTTGCTGACACCAATGCTGGGGGTTATTATTGTGGTCATTGACATCAATGCTAGAAAATATTATTGCGGCCACTGACACCAATGCTGAGGATTATTATACAAACATTGACACCAATGATTGAGGACTGTTCTCCCACTGGCACAACTATCCCTCTTTGTCATTGTGACATTTAAATTAATATTTTTCATTACTTTTATTGTATGAGTATAAACTTTTCTAAGCTCCATTCACACCAATGCGTTGTTTAGTGCTTTTTTCAAAAACGCACTACATTCCATATAACATGGTTTCCTATGGCACATGCTCACATTTATGCTTTTTTGAGCTGCTGCATTTTTGGAAATGGTTAGGGACTTTTTTAAAAGCACAACGCAGCATTTTTAGTACAATAAAGTTCAATGGAGAAGCTGCTGAAATGCATAGTAGTGTGTTTTTGCCGCAGTTTGCATTTTGCATTTTTATTCTGCCCAGCAACAAAAAAATTGCACTTTAACTACATGCCGCCCAGCCACTGTACATATACGGCGGCAGGGCGGCACTCGCAGGCAAAACCACGTTTTAAAACGTGTGTTTTGTAAACAAATAGGGGGCGCGCGCGAGGCGCGCCGTCGCCCTATCTGTCCCGCGGATCACTGCCGCAGATGTCAGTCGCCGGGTCACAGCCGCTCCTTAGCGGCTGTTTCCCGGCGATCGGCGGCAAACAGTGACAGAGAGCACAGCTGCAGTAGCTGTGCTGTCTGTCACTTCCCTGTCAGCTCGAGGATGAGCTGATCAAAAAGAACAGTTTCTCTTTCTCGATCAGCCTTGTCCCGCCCAGTACACACCCCCACCCCCTAGTAAAACACTCCCCTCACTCCTATAACCCTTCCCTGCAAAATAAAGTTAACCCCTTCCTCCCCAGTGCCATTAGTACAGTGTCAGTGTTTTTTTTTTTTTGCACTGATCACTGTATTACTGTTTTTGGGGATGTCAGTGACCCCAAGTCAGTACCCCCCACTGTCAGAATGTCCGCTGCAGTCCCGCCATAAGTCCCTGATCGCCGCCATAATTCGCTGATCGCCGCCATTATTAGTATAAAAAAAAACTAAAAATCCCAGTATCTTTCCCGCTATTTGTAAACGCTATAACTTTCACATAAACCAATTAATTTACACGTATTGGGTTTTTTTTTTAGCAAAGACATGTCGCAGAATGCATTTTGGCAGAAATTTATGACTAAATTTGATTTTTGCATTTTTTTTTACTGGACATGTTTTATAGCAAAAAGTCCAAAATATTGTTTTTTTTTCCCTCAAAATTGTCAGACAAAATAAAAACCGCACAGGCGATCAAATACCACCGAAAGAAAGCTCAATTTGTTGGGAAAAAAAGGATGTAAATTTCATTTATGTACCATATTGCATGACCGTGCAATTGTCCGTTAAACTAGTGCAGCGCTGTATAGCAGAAAAAAGGCGTAAATTGCAGTATTTATACCATAGTTTGTAGACGCTATAACTTCCACACAAAGCAATCAATATACACTTATTGGGATTTTTTTTTAGTATTTATTAATGTAATATTCAGCCAATTTTACAAGGCTGCAAATTTATATTTTTTTCTATTTTGTTGTTAATAAAATAATTATATATTTAGATTAGAAATCCTTTTGTTACAGGTACTATGTTGATTATCCTCACATTAGACACAAGGGAGTGTATTTTAAAAAAATGCATTGCAATTTGCCCAATAAAAGTGCATTTACAGTTACAATTGTGCTCAAGGTTGGCATACCCTGGCAGAAATTGGGAAATGTTTGCATTTGTATTAAAAATATGACTGATCATGCCAAAATGCTGCCTTTTATGTAAGGATAGTGATCATATGAAGCCAGTTATCACATAGTTGTTTGGTTCCTTTTTAAATCATAATGATAACAGAAATCACCCAAATAGCCCTGATCAAAGTTTACATACCCTGGAATGTTTGGCCTTGGTACAGACGCACAAGGTGACACACACAGGTTAAAATGGCAATTAAATGATAATTTTCCACATCCGTGGTCTTTTAAATTACAATTAGTGTCTGTGAATAAATAGTCAAAGAGTTTGTTAGCTCTCACTGAGCAGGATAGATACTGAGCTATGGGGAGCAGAAAATAACTGTCAAAAGACCTGCGTAGCCAGGTAGTGGAACATTATAAAGATGGAAAAGGATATAAAAAGATATCCAAAGCCTTGAATATGCCAGTCCGTACTGTTCAATCCCTTATTAAAAAGTGGAAAATTTGGGGATCTCTTGATTCCAAGCCAAGTTCAGATGGACCAAGAAAGATTGCAGCCACAGTTGCCAAAATAATTGTTTGGGATACAAAGAAAAACCTACAGGTAACATCAGGAGAAATACAGGCTGCTCTGGAAAAAGATGGTGTGATTGTTTCTAGTAGCATAATACGATGATGTTTGAACAAAAATGGGCTGCAAGTTCGAGTTGCCAGAAAGAGGGCTTTACTGCGACAATGCCAAAAAAAGCAGTAAAAATTATCAGAAAATACTGGTAGACAATTTGCATTCTTCTGCATGAAAGCTGCACATGGGACGCTCTTGGACGTTCCAGTATGACAATGACCCTAAGCACAAGGTCAAGTTGACACTGCAGTGGTTACAGCAGAAAAAGGTGAAGGTTCTGAAGTGGCCATCACAGTCTTCTGACTTTAATATCATCGAGCCACTCTGGGGTGTTCTTAAATGTGCAGTTCATGCAAGACGACCAAATACTTTGCATGACCTGGAACATTTTGCCAAAATGAATGGGCAGCTACACAACCTACAACAAATTGGGGTCTCATAGACCACTATTACAAAAGACTGCACACTGTCATTGATGCTAACAGCGGCAATACACAGTATTAACAACTAAGGGTATGCAGACCTTTGAACAGGGGTCATTGCATTTCCTGTTGCCATGTTTTGTTTTATGTTTGTGCCATTTTGTTATGACCAACACTTGAATATGAATCCCATAAGAAATAAAGCAAATGTGTTTTGCCCGCTCACTCATGTTTTCTTTAAAAATGGTACATACTGTATGTTACCAATTCTCCAAGGGCATGCAAACTTTTGAGCACAACTGTATTCTGTGCTAATGGGGCAAAAAACAATATTATTAGGCTGTTTCCTGTGCAGGTTGAATGTTTTCCATTGATTTAAAACTGAAAATACCACATTTGGCCACTAGGTGTCACTAAATATACCAAATTCCTATGATACTTCTTGCCATCTAGTGGCCAGACTTGGTATCTTCCATTTAAATCCGAAAATGTTTGGCCAGCATTTGGCCACTAGATGATACTAAGTTTCACAAGAAATACGTAGTGTAATCTAGTGGTCAAATACAGTATTTTACAGTATTTTCCATTTTTAAATCAATGAAAACATTTGACAATCACAGAAAATAGCCTAATAATATAATTTGTTGCCCCATGCACACAGAACAAAGTGTACATGCACCTTTACTGGGCAAATTGCTATGAATTTTTTTTTTATTATTACACCCCAAGGTGTCACTGTGCCTTCTACTTTTCCAGAGGAATAACAAGAATTTCAACTTGATTTAGAAACAGAATATTGTTTTAAAATGAACAGCCATTGAAATTAATCGGCATCAGCAAAGATAATAACTAATAAGCATCTCTCCAGGTCCATAATACCTTTGCAAACTATGTGCTTGTTTCTGTCCCCTAGTATCAGGGAAAGTTCCTATGTTATAAATAAGACCAGAATTTTTTCCTGCTTCAGATATGTTCAGATGTCATACTGTCGTGTATGCAAAAATGTCAGGAGCTATGAGAACAGAATCATTTTTTTTTATATAAAGAGCCCTATAATATGTGTACACCAATCCTTCAACCTTTATTTTATAATATTTGGATGCAGGGCTTTCAATTCCAAGAACAAACATGAATTTTAAGGACTCTGGTCTCCCTACTATTACCTGACCCAAACACTTAGGGGTCTATGTGTAAAATATATGCTGTGTGGATGTTTGTTGTATTGTATGTAACATAATTATCTCCTATCAGGGGTGAGGAAATTTTTGAAAAAACTACTTGTCCAGGGACCAAATCGGTGCCCCAATCTACTTGTCCCACATGACAATCTACTTGTCCAGATAAAAAAAATAATAATTTTTAACCAAAACTGTATTTAAATAGGAGGTGATATTAGGATTGTCTGGGTCTTTTAAAAACAAAAGGGGCTTATGGCGACTTAATCGTTTAATATTTTTAATATTGAGCTGTTTATCTCCTCCTCCCCTCCCCGCCTCTCTCCGGCACCGGGGGACTAGCAGGGAGGGGAGAGGCCTTACAGTGTAATGAGCACAGATTGTGTGCTCCTCAGGAAAGGATGGCTCAGGGCTTCTCCTTTATCCCTTTCACTGGCAGAGCCGTTTTTGTGTTTTTTGCACAAGTTAAAAAAATCATTTTAGGCCTGAAGATTACATAATATGATATATTTTTTGAAAGCAGAGACCCTAGAGAATAAGAGTGGCAGTTTCAATTTTTTATGTTGCATGATATTACCACAAAGTTTCAGTAAAATATACATGTAAGATAATTTTAGGGCACAAAAAAGCAATAGATTACCCTATTTTATTGTAAAATGTAAAGGATGAGGTTGCACCGAGTAAATAGATATCCAACATGTCAAACCTTAAATTTGTGCGTGCTCGTAAAATGGCAACGAATTTCAGTACCCTTTATTTTCTATAGGTTGAAACTTTTAAAGCTCCTTATAGATCATCAGTTTAGCGTTATGGAGGAGGTCTGGTGCTAGA
This sequence comes from Staurois parvus, assembly GCF_062004578.1. Taxonomy (NCBI): domain Eukaryota; kingdom Metazoa; phylum Chordata; class Amphibia; order Anura; family Ranidae; genus Staurois; species Staurois parvus. The sequence continues at coordinate 604,722 of NW_028318511.1, read as the reverse complement.
ATTATTGCTCTCATTCTGGCGTGCGCGGTGATATGTGACATGTGTATCGCAATCAACGTTTTCACGGGTAGGCACCCCAGTGTGTGTATATGTGGGGGTGTGGGGCCTAATTTTTTTTTGTGGGGGGGGGAGGTATGTGCTTTTGTGTAACTTTCATTTTTTACAATAAAAAACCAAAAAACATTTGTTTTGTTTTTTTAACTTTTTTTTGTTTTACACCACATAGGGGACAAAGTCCCCTATGTGATGATTTTTTGGTGACAAGTCCTCTGTATTGAGGCATCCAGGGTCTAAAAGACCCTGCATGTGTCCCCTGTGCTCCACTTAATGTAATGTGGTGCACATCGCACCACATTACATTCTTTCCCAGCTTCCATGGCCGGGAATCTCTCAATGGGGACTCGGAAGTGATGTCATGACATCACTTCCGGATCAGGACAAGAAGGGGAGGGGAGCGGATGTCTCCGTTCTCCTCCCTTCCCTCTAGCCGATGGTGGTGAGCTGGTCCTGGGCCTGCAGATTGGTAAGCAGAGCCCAGGAGACCTCAAGGGGGGGGAGAGGCTGTCATTGTGTAGAAGCAATCGGACGGCAGTGCTGCTGCACGAATGCTTCCACTTGACAGGTGAGCACGCTGCTTGCCCACAGCAGGGCTAAAGGTAGAAAAAAAAAACTACCTGCCCGACACCCGAAACTACATGTCCCTGGCATCTTTCCATAGGAATCAAACATCACTGCCTATGATCCATCTAGTGGCCACACAATGAATGCTTTATACATACCTAAAGTGTATGTAAAGCCTACAAGTAATCATCTCTTATTTATTCCCTTTTGGTCTATTAAATGTATAATTGGAAGCATTCTGTTATATCTGTTTGATGTGTGCAAAAGAAAGAGTTGATTTTGTAAAAAATTTGAAGCCAACCTTTTGTCTTTTGAACACTTCTTATACTATCTCCTAGTTCTTATCTTTATATAGTAGAGATCTTAAACTGGATTGAATCTAGGCCGGATTATCAGGGACCGCACAAGATTCAGTCCATCCATGGACAGACTGGTTGTACTGTGATCGACATTATTAAGTGTTCTTCCATGGCAAGACCACTTACTGTTATCTCACATATACATTCTTATTATTATAGCCAAATTTACTACCCTAACTCCTCCCACAGTTTTTATACTACATAGACAGTAATATACCGAAATGTGTGGATTGTTCCCGATTGGTGTACTATTACTTTGTGGAATGTTTCGCCGAATGGTTCACGAAATATCAGCGTTTTTGTTTGGAAATTGGTCCCATAGGAATGAATGGCGGAATGTTCAAAACTAGAGTGGGAGCTGACAAAAGCTAGAGCGTGAGCTGAAAAATCAGGACATGATTTCTAAACTGCCATCACTCCCTCATTTCCAAACCCACCTACACAAATCTTATATAAAAACGTTCAGCTATCCCTGCTGCCACTAAAAATGTCCATGGCTAAGCCATAGTCCTGATAGTTTTCACAATATGACCATTTGTTTGCAATTCACGCTGTCCATTGACATTCATTGAAACTCCACTCTAGCCACCTCAAATTTGAAGGGTAATTTCTAAACTGTGACTGTACATTTATTTTTAATATTTCAGAGACATACTATGCATCAAAATGTAGGTCTGGGTCTTGTGATTCTCACAATATAAAGCTCTTTGGTGTAGGATTTATAATTTTTAAACTACAACTGTTTAAAGATGGCAACTGGCAGTGAAGTGAGCAAGTTGGAGCAGTTTGTTTTTAACCGCTCTTCTCTGCCCTTGCTGTAGAGTGAGTTGCCATAGGATCCCAGGTGTGTGAGCAGGCAGCAGAGTGACAAGCCACTCCACCCAGTTACTCCACCCACTCCAGTTGTAGACTACTGGTGGAGGCAAGAACACTTCACACAATTTCCCCAGAAATTGTAGCTTTTCTAGTTATATTTATTATACAGGATTTATATAGAGCCAACAGTTTGCACAGCGATTTACAAAATTAAAGCAGACATTACAGTTACAATACAATTTGGTACAAAAGGAATCTGAGGGTCCTGCTCGTTAGAGCTTACAATCTCAGAGACATCAGTGCAACCAGCCTGCTGGATTTCATGCGTTTACTGCCAGTGGCTATAGCTGCCAGCAGTGATTTATTGTGTTCTGCTGGCTGGGAAAGCTTCCCCAAACAACACTGACTATTGATGGGGGAATCCACCCATTGTGGAAGGAAAGAAAATTGCATAATCTTTGGGCTGCTTTAGAGTTCTTGTACACTGAAGCTGATAAACTGACGTTCAGGAGCTTTTTTGTGGTTTTTTTCAGCAGCCCCTGAACTCTCCCCAATGTTTTCCTATGTGTCCATGTACACATACAGTAGTCGTTTACAGGCAGTTGAGTTTACAACATTTTTTTGAACGCACCAAACTTGCAGTCAGGAGTAGATTTTACCGGCGTTTCAAACGCATGTAAACGTGTGTAAACACGGTTAACCGCATTTATAAGCATTTGCGTTTAGAAGCGTTTTTTAACTGTTCCATGTCCAGATGCTGTCCAGAGCCTTTTTTCAACATCAGAAATGCATGCAAAGCGTTTTCCATGTATTTAAATGGACCTAGTACACCATTGCAGTCTGTTCAAGGTTTCGCGTGAAGGAAAAAAATGGTAGAACGTGCCGCATTATGCTCATGATGGGATCCATAGTGAATACAACCAGAAAAGACAGGTCATCTCAACACATACTGCTGTCTCTGCTTCTGCTCTCTCTATTTCTCTCAAAATGTCTGAAATTGTTAATGTTTTACTGTTTTTCAGTGCATTCTGGGCATTTGGGAAGGTCTCCTGAGGTTGTCTTTTAAAAACACACATAAACGTGGTATGCAAACGCGGCTAAACTAACGTTTTTTAACCTACGCTGTCCAGCAGTCAGTTTCCATCATTCAGAAGAGTTTTCCAAATGCCCCGTGTACATGAGCCCTTAGTGTGGGAGTAGTTAAGCAGTTTAGCATAAGACACCGTGCAGGGCTGACACCTCTCAGCCAAAAGAAAAGCTGTGTGTTTTCAGCCCAAAATAGGAAAAAGGCAGCGGAGTGCATTTCGGACAGATCAACAGTTCTTTTTCTGCATGGATGAAGGACATGGGAATACACATGTATTTCATAGATGTACTGTATTTTTTTTCTTCATATTTGCTGTAATGTCACCCTACATTTTAAAGGACAGATGTGCTTTTTAAGTAGAACTCCTCTAATCTACCTCCACCTTTCCTGAACGAATCTACATGACAATTCCCCACCCTGAGTCCTTGCAGTGTTTACTTCTCTAACCTGATGTAGCCTGTGGCAAGAAAGTGCAGTGGAAAAGTTAATTACTACTAGAATAAGCTATGCTAGCGTCATTAAACCAACAACGACTTCCATGTATTCTCCATGTTCCATTATCATTGGGAAAAATACTTAAATGGCCCTATTAAGTGGTTAAAACTAATCTTGTGAGTGTCTAAAATTACCTAATTGCACTGAGATCAGTGAAAGCTTTCTTTAGCTTTCACATAAGACCCATCATAAAGGGACAAAACAAAGTCATGCCATGTACCGGCCACTTCTACTGTATATACTTTATCTTGCATGCTCAAAATAGGATTGGTTATTTCTTATAGCATAGCTAAACCCGAAAACAGAAATGTAATATATTGCAGCTTACCAGTCCTTAGATGTGGCGGATGCATTGGTTTTCTGTTTAACCACTTGCCTACTGGGCACTTTCACCTCTTCCTGCCCAGGCCAATTTTCAGCTTTCAGCGCTGTTGCACTTTGAATGACAATTGCGCGGTCATGTAACACTGTACCCATATGAAATTTTATCATTTTTTTCACAAAAATAGAGCTTTCTTTTTGTAGTATTTAATCGCCACTGGGTGTTTTATTTTTTGCAGTATACACAAAGAAAGAGCAAAAAAATGTTGCAAACAGGTAATGTTTCTCCTTCACTGTGCGTTGATGAGGCAGCACTGATGAGGTGGCACTGATGAGGCGGCACTGGTGGGCATTGATAAGGAGGCACTGATATGCAGCAATGATGGGCACTGATAGGCACTGATGGGTGACACTAACAGGTGGAGCTGACTGGCGGCACTGCTAGGCAGAACTGCTGGGTGTAACTACTGGGCAGCACTGATGGGTGGCACTGCAGGGCACTGGGTGGCACTGCTGGGCACAGATGGGCACTGGTGGGTGGCATTGATCATCAATGCCCTGATGATCAGTGCCGATCTGCTCTGTGACAGCTTCCGAAAAGCGACAACTGTATTTACTCGGTGATCTGTGTCATTGGACACAGATGATCACATGGTAAAAGGCCACTGTGATTGGCCTTTTACTTCATCACGTGTTTGCCAGGTGCGCACATCTGGTAGGCCGCGTTCTGGGAGGACGTGGTAAGGATGTGGTTAAAGGCTTTTTTCCTTTTTATTTCCTCCTGGTAATCCTGCCAGTAATACATTTCTTGTTCTAGGATTACAACACTCAATGTATTGTGTCTACGAAGCAACAGTGTTGTCACCCTAAGTTGCTCTCCTGATTTGGGCTTCTAACACTTACCCCTCTCCTCATCTACTTTACAATTCAAGGAGGGGTCCTGTAGTTCATAGAAAAAGGATCAGTAGGTATTTCCCAGTAGTTCTGGGGACTGTGGGAGCCCACTGCTGGACAAGGTGGGTA